>NW_025944832.1:0-155820 GCF_000764305.2 Hyalella azteca | reverse complement strand
TTCTGGCTGTGGGCAGGGTTTTTTGTGAGGTGGTTTTTCATTTGTGTTCATATCACCAGCAGTTAGGTCAGATTTTGATGAGCTGGTGCTTGATGACAAAACTCCTTCAGGATTTGAGTCTATAGATGTGAGACTTTCAATGCTGAAGGCTATTTGATCATATTTTGTCTGGCTTTTCAGTTGGCAGATTTTGTCCAGAGTTGTTTTACTGTTATTTTCAGTGCATTCAGATTTCTTTGCTTGGTGGTGGCGTTTTCGCTTTGGTACTTGCTTTTCTTCCTGGTCTTTTGGAAGATTTGAGGCTGTTTTTACTGGGGCTGATGAAGAGTGAGCATTTAGGTTGTCAACTTTTCCCTTGGGCATCCTCGAAGTTGAAGTAGTCAGTTGGCTGTCTGGAGGTTTTGATCCCAGACTTGGATGTTTCTTAGTTTTCATCATGATCAATTTTCTGCTTTAGGATTTTTTATTATTTTTCAAAGAGATTTGACTTTGAGAAGACTAGATTATCTAGAATGATCTGCAGAGTGCAGATATCACTTTGCGCTTTGGGATAACACACAGCACGTCTTCTCGCTTTCACGGTCAAATCGAAACTCAAACCGGAATCCCTCTCCTTTAGCTTACTTGCCGGACATTTAGCTTACTTTCTCCCGCTTTGGCAAAGCGGAACGGAAACCCAACTGGCTAGTGCCAGCCCGGCGGGAGGCGGCTCGCGGGCTCGGCAGTCGGCAGTAGCTCGAGTATCAGAGTAGGCACTATTTATTATTCTATTAACGTATAAATTTGTAACCTTTCAAATATTCTAGCCACTGTGTTTTCTGTTTAATTTATGAGGCAGCTAGTCGAAACAGTATTTGTGGAACAGTTGTACCGTGGTTGTACACTGTACAGTCTCTGCAAAAATTGCACGTTTTACGACGTTCAACGAGATTAACCGAACACAATCCTAATCCCTAAAAGAACTCCCCTTCTTTTAAGTTCTAACGTCTCCACATACCTGCTCCATGGTTGCAACATGGTTGCACCAGTAATCCAGTATAGTTCAAACATGGGTTACATGACATCTGCCTAACGTTTTCATTATCCGCATTATCTAAAGATACTACACAGTCACAGTGAGCTTTGACTAAAACGATTTTCATTAATCATTAGACCACTGAAAATGAATAAGCGGGACTTTACCATTCTCGTAACAGAAATTACAGAGAAGTATGACGTCGAACTTAGCGTATGTTTTTATGGACCTAAAATTAGGCGAGATATATTCTATTACTTAAGAATAACAGAGCATGAACTGTGCGAGACACCTTGACTTTGTGCATACCAACGGTGTGATATCAGGCACATTGCAGCGTTTGCCTTTATTTACCTTTAATCGCGTTACTCTAATATACACATTTCTACCTCAAAAGTGTTTAAAATAAATTGGCGGGCATAAGGGCCTGTAAGACGTGGGAATGCTAGCGGCGCGGTATTGTTTTAAGGTCTATGACTCGTGCCAAAGGTTTAGTTGTACCGAACGCCCTATGTTTCGGCTAAGCCGCTAAGGCGTGTAAGTCAGAGACCAGACTGCGCTAGCGTCTAATAATTTTCTTTCGAATTGTGAAATGAAACACAGAAGGAATTCTCCTTATTAACTGCAACTGCAGTTGCTAATTGATAATGATGTTTAAGGCAATAACATGGATAATAATGTTGAGTTAGTGTTGATGGGTAACTCTGCTAGAATTCACTAGGCTAGCAACGTTCCTAGAAAACGAGTTGCGGGAGTAACTGGAAGAAATATATGAACATGGTCGCTACAGATATCCGCCTCCTAGATCGAAGTAGGTTCGATCGATACTCTATGACTAGATTTGGCAAGTCGTTTGCGAGTGGTGGTTATTTTCATCACTCTCACGCCTCGTTTCCTTTTTAGTTGCAGGGAGAAACTCATTTTCTTGCAGTCGTTCCAAAGCTCTGGTGGTAGTGACACTGCAGAACTGAAGTTGCGGGATTGTTTTGTTGCTGGGCTGTGGTGTTGCACGAGCCTTTGGTGGTAGCTTCAGTGTAACTGCGGATACAGGCGGTCTGTCGGTTGACAGGGATGTATGCGAGTCAGTTGAAGCTGTGGTCTGACCGGTGACAGGCTAGGAGATCCTGCGGTAGTCCCGGGCATGATGTAGAGGTAGGCCACGTAAATGAAACAGCCTTAGCGTTGACAGATTTTTACAACCTCCGCAGTCAGACGCAGTACGTAGAATTACGGGTAGACGGGCTCCGTGTAAGGGGCAGTTTCCGTTCACGCGATGCAGTGATTGTTGCCCCACTGCGGAGGGAGGTAAACTCCTGGTGAGAGCTCCGGGTCGCCAGTTTGCAAGGCTGGCGGACTCCGTGTGGGAGGCAGCTTCCGTTCGCGCGATGAAGTGATCGTTGCTCCCGTGTGGAGTGGAGCGAGTAGTGGGGTGAACTCTTTCGAGAGCTCGGGGTCACCAGTTGTAGACGGTGGAGATTCTCTTGAGCTCGGGGTCACCAGTTGTAAGACGTGGGAATGCTAGAGGCGCGGTATTGAGTCCCTTAAGATCTATGACTCGTGCCAAACGTTTGGTTGTTCCGAACGCCCTATGGTTCGGCTAAAGCGTGTAAGTTAATTAGAAACCACTGACTGCGCTAGCGTCTTACAATTCTGTTTCGAATTGGGGAATGAAACGCAGAAGATATTCTACTCATTAATTGGCACGAGGTCTGGAGACCAGGTTACGCGCTGTATTATAGATTTGCAAATGATTATGACTACTGGAGTTACTTAATATTGCAACGTCTTAGGTCAGTGCTAATAATATGCTTATGTAGCTAAATCATATTTAACAGAATATCAACTGCAGTTGCTAATTGATAATGATGCATAAGGCAATAACATGGATAATAATGTTGAGTTAGAGTTGATGGGTAACTCTGCTAGAATTCACTAGGCTAGCAACGTTCCTAGAAAATGAGTTGCGGGGGTAACTGGAAGAAATATATAAACATGGTCGCTACAGGGCGATGAATTTCCAGTGGTCGGCCGAGCTTAATGGGTCTGGCTGAAAGCTCGCTAACTTTGTTTATTTGCTTCCACCGACTGGGAGCATTTGTATGCATAATGTACCACGAACCTCATCAACATCACTATCCCATATTTATTAACAGTCCTTTCGTAACTTTATGCTATCTACGAGTCGCGCAAAGCAATGATAAAATTCAGACGCTTGTATCGCATAAGAATGTAATTACGTGTGCTGAACTCAGTGAAGTACCGCTTATAGAATAAATATTCAATCCTATTAATAGCTGTCAACTTCCTCATCCACATCTTTTACATATATGTGGAAGTGAGCCACGCCTCAAGATCGTCATTCGCCGAGGACACCAGCGTACTGATGACGATTACGGACAGGGTAGACAGCGAGGTGCTGCAAGAAGACTTGTAAGAAATATACGACTGGGCACAAGTGAAGAAGGTGCAACTCAACATAACCAAGTTCGATATTCTGAGATACAGATGTGGGGGAAGAGTTGTTGTGGAGCACTGCTCCCTGGCACATATATGACGGCACTGAAATTGAATAGGTGCAGCTCGGGCATGATCTGGCAGTGTTGATGAATACCCCGGTTAAATTTCGTGATCACATAGCGGCAATTACCACAAGACAGGCGACAGGTGCAGTGGATCTGGCGGGCGTTCAAAACAAGAGAAGCAGAACCAATGATCACACTTTACACAGCCTTTGTGATCCTTCTTCTTGAATACTGAGGCCAGCTCTGGACCCCGTCAACGCTCAGCGCAGTGCGCCATCGGATGTGCAGCAAACCTTCGCGTCCAGGATCCGCATTATCCAGGAGCTAGCTGTACTACTAGGGGAGAGGAGAGGCATTTCACTCTGTACACATGGAAAATAATAACCGGACTGGCATCCAATTTTGAAAGAAAGATATTCAGGATTGAGACAATCCATAACGAGAGAAGGGGAAGGCTGCAGGTTACCTCCATTCCGTAACAAATCTACGGTCAGATTTCAATCTCTATGAGAAGGATCTCGTTCCGTGGCATGACCGATGCTGTTTAGCGTTTTACCAAAGCACTCGAGGGTGAGTTCACTCTGGAGACCTAAAAGAGACGACTGGATAGGTTCTTGGGCACAATTTTTGATCGTATGTCATCTGCACGATGCAACAGCATCGTGTATCAGCTGCCCCAAATAAGGGAAGACGCGCAGTAGTCGTGGACTGACCCCAGAAACCTAGGCAGCGAGGACGACTTGCCTACCGAAGCTGAAGGCGGTGGAATACAGAGGCCGCGCTCCAACATGGCCTGAAACTGCTACGTTCGAAACACATACTAAAGATTATAAATCAGTGCATTCAATTTCGGTGCTCACGATGTCAATACAGATATTGTGGTGTTGGGCCTTATAGTCAATTCTTTACCACATGGATACTTTGCCGGTTACGACCAGATATTTCGCTACTAATTGTGGTCTTCGAAGTCCCACCTCGCTGCCCTGACTGTTATCTATAGCAACTGTAAGGCTGTTTATTCTCATGATGTGTTCAGAATCAGAGCTAAACGATCAGGTTAGAAATCAAATGCTTCGTTATATGTATACGGCTTAGTGTTTTCAAGGAGATGAATAGTAGGCAGATTCAACATTCCAAAAGGTATACACATTGCTTAAAGATTATACAAGTAGGTCATTAAATACATTTCATTTTAAAAAGTTTCTTTTAAAGAGTTTTGTCAGTTCTTTAAACATGTCGAATTGAAGTCATATGAAAAATCATTTAATCTTTAAATTATAAAATGGCTTCAATGTACTGACTGATATGTTAATTTAAACATTTCATAAGGTTCATTACACAGCAACTCAATTTATCACTACTGATACGCATATCTTTATCTATCTAGGTTTATAGACTTGAAAATGCTACTACAGTAATATAAAGTGAAGGCGAATGATGATAGAATATTATACATTGAACATTCATACAACACATAGAAAATAACTGAACACGTATAAACGCGAGGACATTCTTCCGACAGCACGAAGGGCATACTATGATATAATATCAATTCCTTTAACAATTGTTCCATGAAATATTGTTTTTGTATATTAATAGTGGAAGTGATTATTTTGTGATCGTTATATCAAAACATATTCACCCATGTCAATTTTTTTAGAAGTTATTTACTTTCTAGACATTTTTAGAGAAATTACCTGTAAATATACAAAGTTATTAAAATAATAACAACGATTGGAAGGCTACAAGCAATGGCCCAAGGAAGTATAAAATAAAAAAGAAACGTAACATTGAAAATTTATCTTATCCACTTCCTCCAATTTCAGCATTTAGGAAACTCATCGGTCTAAAGTTTCGAGGGAAGAGTTTTACCAGTGATTCAAAGACCGGCCATATACAAAGCTGCCCAAAATAAAACACTAATCAAATGAAGAGATAAACAACAAAAAGACGACATAACTTCAACTACCAGACAGAGCACTTATGAGACGGGTTCATTTTCGAACTCGATTTACAATTCCAGTCTCGCGAAAATTCGGGCAAATTGCTCAGCGGGCCGTTGACTCTGAAGCGAGCGGGCGAGTGAGCCCCAGTCAAGATCCGTAGCTTCAGTGTCTCGGGCCTGTACTTGCCGCACCAAACGTTGGCCGCTGACAGCCAGAAAAGTTGTTTAGCTGTTAGCCCGAGCGCTGGTAACGGATTCTCCTCGCCGTGATCACTGACGTACTGATTATATGCGTAGTAAGCTTCTTTGATGCCGCCGTTGTCCGCTATGTTCTCTCCTTGGGTATTCACGCCATTCAGCTGAAACAAAAGAACTTAGGTAAAATATAGGAAGTTCGACAACATTTCTCTAAGAAGAAACCGCAAGCAATATTTTTGTGCGTCCCGCTTCTGTGCCCATATAAGACGAGCGGCCATGAGTCACAAATTCAAACATCAAACTAGAACCTGGAGTCAACACCCAGTTTCCGCAGCAATAGCTGCTCTTAGTCTCGCAGCTCAGGCCACTTATCCACCAGAGTGGTTTACTTCATGTTCCGCACCTCATGGAATTCAAACCCACGATTCTCCAAATGTAAACCCATCACTACCTCATATCCCAAAATAAAATTAGTGTGCTATGAATGGATTATATTTTGGTAAGTGGAGCAGTTTAAGGCAGTAATTGTGGATTTATGTCCAGGGGAATGCTGGTCCACGGAACGGAATTTTAACCTGAATGTGAAGTCGAGCATTGCTAATCAAAAAGTTACTCGTACAGAAGTAGTCATGCTAATAATTAATTCGCAATTTTAGAAAAAAGTTGGTGTTTATTTTTCGATAGTTTGACTGGAGGTAGAACACAAGGAACGGACAGAGATATGGACGACCCTTATTAAAATTATTCTAGCAGTAGAGTGCAACTTATTTGCTGCCATAATCGAGGTACAAAAGTTTGCAATAAATTTTAGTCATGGTCGTCTAATTGTTAACCTCATAAGATCGAAAAATTTTGTAACCTGGCTGCGTCCAAAAAATTGCACGTATTTTGTAGATTGATTGAAGTCAAGGCATTCATCAGCGGCTCAATGAGCTTCAAAGTCAATCAACGTACAAGTAGAGGTAACTTCTTATGCATGCAGTGCGTTGTATACGGAAGCACGGTAATTATTTCGCCTCACCTTAAGTCCTACTTCAGGCTCCGTATAGTTGCCGTACTGATAAATGATGCATTTGGATTTGTCTATGAATTTCGCTCTTGTCTCGGGCTTCCACCATTCCTTGAGGTCGCCTTTGTAGTCGAACTGGCGACCCTGTATGGAAAGTTGAATTAACTTTGCTAAAACTTGACTAAAATTAATGCGTTAAATTGTAGTCAACACATTAAACAGCAAGAAAAATTTTAGTTCTAAATTCAAGCAGGAAAACATTTTAAACTGCAACATTGGCTTAATTTTAACTTTGAATTTCAAAAGCAACTTTACTTCATATTATAGTCACAAATAATATCACTTCCTGGATGCAGAGTTTGACCGGAGCAAAGTGCCAAAGTATGAGAACAGCTCACCATGTCGTCGAAGCCGTGCGTTATTTCGTGGCCGATCACGAAGCCGATGGCGCCGTAGTTTAGATACTTGGGGCGGTCAGCGTTGAAGAAAGTTCCTTGCAGAATTCCGGCCGGGAATTCTGCAATACAATTTGAGTCTTACACTCAGTTTCCGTCGTTTTACTTTTGCTAAGACTCTTTACTCTCAGAAGTGGATATTGCCATTGATATCATCTTTGAAACATGTCAGAGTCAAACAATTAGCCCCACTGCTAAAATCCAGATAGTCATTTTTCTTGCGATTAGTGAAGCTGTTTCTATAGAAAAAAACCTGGCTGCTAAATTTGTTAGAAAATAAGCTTCTAACTTCCTAAAACGATAGTAAGGCTTATAGTTTCTTACGGATAGAGTTTTCAAGTGGGCTGTAGAAGGCATTAACGACAGCAGCGGCACCATGCTTCTTCCAGTCGTTCTTGTCGACCTTCTCTCTAAGACGCTTGAAGGAATAATCCGTGCCAAAAATGGTCAAGTTGCGCATATTTGAGAGAAGTTCACCGTCGGAAATTTGTAGCTGAAAATAAAGTTGAATGGAGTGTCATGTAACATGTTCAAGATAGTATCTTTTAATTTTAGAGTAATAGCGGCGATGTGTTCACTCAGATTATCTGTTTCACGAAATAAAAACTTTCCTAGAATTTCTGTACGTAAATCATATCAGAAAATTAGGAGAAAAAAAGAGAATATCTCAGTAATCGTGGTCAATTTTGGGGCCAAGATCGAGCGGCAAAAATGGAAAAACTTGAGTCAGTGTCACCCTTCCATTTCTTAACATACATCTGTGTGAATCGCCGGTTTTTTTTATCAATGGAGTTTAAACAACTGTTGAAGTCATCGAGACACTGCAGAGCTCGTTTAGTCCAGAATCTTTAACGTTTGAGTTATTATCCTGCTTGTCCCACAGTATTATCCTAGCCCAATTAATCAAGCTTTAAGGATCAACTGCTTTCAAATTACTCGATATCTGCCAGTGAGATACTTGGAACTTAAACTCATCAATGTGCAATACACGTGATGATAACTTAAGAAATATTTTGATATGAAGAAAAATTACAATCTGGCACAGAAGACTCGATCCCTAATAAATGATTGATTAAAATAATTCTCACATCTTTGTATAGCTCAGTTAGTTTTGTTTCATCCAAGAGTTCCTCCGGGTAGGCGATGTGGGGCGTGATCGCCAGGGACTTGTTGATGGCGCGGATCCTGGTCTCGTCGTCCATCCAGTCGACAGTGCGCAGAATTTTATCGAATTCCGCCCTGATGTAGGATACCATCTCATCTGCTGCAGCCTTGGCGTCCTTCTTGAAGAATTTTTCAGCGTACAGTTTGCCCACAGCGTACGAAAGACTGTAAGCAAACAAATTTATTAGTGGCACTTTAAATTTCATCGTCGCATTATGTTCACAGCACATATATTAAAATGATGAGATGAAGATTTGATACTCGCTCATTGTCAGGTAAAATAAAAGAAAAGCTTTCCTGCATTTAGCACTCCTTCTCATTTGGAACGTGTTTGATATTCTCATAATGGAGAGGCCAGCTGCAGAAATTTCAAATTTCTAGTTCATTAGCAACTCATTTCAGTTTCTATGAATCATTGGGCTGCATCCTTGTGGTCTAGGTGAAAAATTTTCCAATCTATGTACATCAAACAAGCTTATTTATTGTGTGCTTTCAAATTTGAATATAATAAAATTATATTTATTAGTTTTTCTCGTCTGTATCCGTCAGTCCCTACTTGAAGCAACACGAAGAAGTAAATCTACCTGCCCGACACGGCTCCCATGCACTCCTTCCACCTAGGCTTCCTCTTGCCAGTTCCAGTGATCTTCTTGGAGTATACGAGTTGCAGATCACGCGCGTCCTCTGACAAGTAACTGATGGATGCCGCAGACAGCCGCCACATCATGTAGTTCGCGATTACTCTGTGGACAGACGGCAACTATATTCCGCTACTGACGCTCCCGCAATCTACCCGCACTACTCTGCACAACCCACTAAGGCCCTGGCAGGTTCCCTCCTCTTCCCATCGACCAGAACACAACAACAATGAACAACAACCAACCTAGTTATGCACAAGTATTTTGTTTTAGTTTATCGTATATCTTTTCCCACCCTTTTTCAGGTAACTCTGAGCCACCTCTCCACACTCCTTCCTAGTGGCACCGAAACAACAAGAATACTGAAGATCAAGCAATAAGTTCGCAAGTTATTACTAACATAAGAATGTAGATGACCGTTAAAAAAATTTCCTGAGTATTGTTTCTGTTTATTTGATCTGGGGTGTTGGTAAATGTTTCACTGCTTTCTTTAATCTACCATTGTTTCAGTGAAAATATGTCTAACAGCTATTTCGTTTCCCTTGTCTCTATATGACTTCATTAAATCGGTACAATTTCAATAGCCCCTATACATTTCATATTACTGTGGTTTTTGTTTTTGAAATTGGTCAACGCGAAAGTTTTACTTATCCTACCTTTTATCTGTTCTCAAAAGGAGTTTCCCCAAATTCTCAATGTAAGACGGCACATTTACGATGACTTCTTCACGTTCGGTGACCTGAAAAGAAGGAATAAATTGAACTCGAGGTTAGGCAAAGCTATTATTCCTTAAATTGATTCCTAATATTTTAATATTTTACTTCGTTTATTTACTTCACCGATTTCAAAAAGTTTTTCAAACGCTATGCTGTTAATCGAATGGGATTGAGATGGGCGAAATTACAACGGAGAAACTAATCGCATTTGAAAGTTTGTATAAAAATATGAGCTTCTATGAGCAAAATCAAGCCATGAGTGGTCTGGTACGCGAAACAGATAAAGACAAGCCACTCGCTCAATGAAAGCAGATATGCCAGATGCTTCTAAGTATTAATCCATGTATTCTTGCCAGTGGGTTGATCTGGAAATATCATGGTACTTTCACAGGCTTCAACTACTTCTCTTGATTAACTCACAGTAGTGAAGGGCGACAAGATGGTGTTTATGTACGACAGCCACGGGATATTGGGCACCCTGCCCTGTAATTCCGCCACGGTCATCTTGTTGTAGAGCTTCGTGGCGTTGCGACGCTGTTCTTTCGGCAGTGAGAACTGTGAGGTAACATGGAAATCGGTTATTATAAGCTTTTATTTTCAAATATGAACCTTTTCTGTTGTTCCATTACACTCCGGTCTGCTTCTTTAATTAAAATTGGACAGGTGGATTCTAGCACTGTAATACATTATTGGAAATCAAAATTTTCCTAGAAAAATACAGTTTTACATGGAAAATCGAGAGAAAATTTGAACAATTCCTTTTAGTAGAGGTGCTTGTGAGATAAATCCATCAACGATCACTACAATCGAGATACAAAATGAGACTTTCTTAAAATCCCGCTCACATTGGCAAGTTGTATCTCGAACAAGAGGCTCTCGGTGAGTTCGAGTTCGGCGGCTGTGCGGTTGGCGCCGAGGAGCGCGGCTAAGGAGACCTGGTAGTCGAGATACGCCCGCACGTCACTGTCGTTCAGGCCGCGCAGCAGATACTCCCGAGACGGCATACCCAGGCTCGGCTGGTCGATCTGATACAATGAAAATGTATGATGAAAAGTTCAAGATCCTCTTCCGATGTTCAGTGGACTCAAGGGGAGCGCAGCCGTGCTCCAATAAGCCCTGAATCGAACTCCTTGGAACTCTCCGGACATCCACCTATCAGCCGTGAATGGAACCTGCTATCCGTAGCCGACCCTTGACATCATTCTGCTTTGAATATTTTGAGCTCTACACCTCCCAGACACGAGGTCGAATAGCCTAGAGTCGAATGGCCGTCCACCACTGAACGTTGCGTCGAAGCATCACTTCATAACCTGGCCACCGCTTGAACTGGAACTTGCGCGCAACACCCTGCGACCACTCGGCTTTGTCCTCCTCCGGCCTTGCATAAAACCTGCCGTGTACCACCAGACCGCGGATCGAATATGACTTCCAGTCATCATTAAATTACGTAATTTTACCCTCACCGCATCTGAGGTTTGGTTTCAGATAGCATAGTTCTGTTCCAAAATTTATCGTACTTCGACGAGTTGTTCGACCGAGGGCTGGTTCGACGCACGGCCTAGATACGGACGGCTTAGTGGCGGATATCACGTTCGCTGCAAGGCTCAGGCGCGCTACGTCCGAGTGGTGCAGAATTTTTTCGCGGTACGGCGGACGATGCTATGCCATTCGATCGACGACTGTTTCTCCTGAGGGCTGATTGGCCTAATTCAATTGATTCGTTCTGTTTGGTGGCTTTCGGCTGCCTATATGATTGTCCAGAAGTGTTGAAGGCTACGTTCCGGAAAACAGGAATCATGATGGTCCATTACATGCAGGGCAGTGGTGGTCTTCGGCAGGCGACCCGACTTCAAATTCAGTATCCTCCAAATCCAGATGATTTAAAAATCCGTATCCTCCAAATCCGGATGATAGGCGTATGGATTCCCAATCCCGCCGCCTCTCAATCCTTCCAAGCTTTATATCAATCAATGAAAATCTCTAATCAGTGGCCTTTTTTTACAATCAAAGAGAAGTTAATAATTTTACCACGTGTTTGCGAAAGGATCGCCTTCGATGATCAGTAGTTTTGCGTATTACAAAGGACGGTTGAAAAGGTTGAAAAGATTGATGGTTCTAGAATTTATAGTTTAGAGTTGAAAAGATATTTACAGTATGAAGAAACTACTATCTAGATTTATATAAGAAGACGGGAAATATAACGAGAAAGTACAGAAACAGGCTTTTTAGCCAATTCATAGTTTATCACAGAAAGTTAAGTAATTGTAGAAAACTATTGACTGGACACTTACATAATTTATTCCTCAATATCTGGGAGCAAGTAGCCTCAAAGACGTCAACGTCGTCATTAAGTTCAGGATCGAATGATACATTTTCTTGGTACTATCATGTAAACGCACAAATTTAAGTACGATTAAAAGTCTTCTGAGCGGATTCTGGCTCCATGAATGAGAACTCATATTGCAAGATGACATGGCATTTGATTCCGGGATGGTTCAATTCAGTGTTATCTATAGACGCGCCAAAAGTGATTAATTATTAATGTGGAATTGTACAACAGAATAACGAGTTTATCACCATTCCTATAATTACTCTAACTCATCGAATGACTTAAACGTCGGATATTCTACTCTAATTTTTAACTGTCATTGCCCTGATGAATCTTGAATACGGACGTTCTAAAAGTCATACTCACGTCAATAATTCTCCACGACGAGTTTTTGATGTTGGTGGTGATGGAAAAGTCAAACAGTAGGTCAACGGAGTAGCCGAGCCGCCTGTTGATGTAGACGTTCTGGACCCAGTCGAACCTGTTGCGGTCCCAGGCAAAGCCCTCCACCGCCGGCCAGCCGCCCATCTCCCGCAGGATGTCTTTCAGCGGCTGCAGGCCTTGCTCCGCGATGCGCTCTGTGCCGGAAATGGTTTTTTGGCCGACGAATATTAAGAGTTTCATATAGCGGTAGGATATTTTTCTCCCCTGAGCATCATGAATGTACCCAGATTTATTGAGAAAAGTGAACAGAAGTGATTTGGACCCACTTACACCTTGCTAACCCTGCATGGTTATAAAATTGCTTCGCGATGCGCTCTGTGCCGGAAATTGTTTTTTTTGGCCGACGAAGATTCAGAGTTTCTTATATCGGTAGAGTATTTTTCTCTCCTGAGCATCATGAATGTACTAAGGTTTATGGATAAAAGTTTACAGAAGTGAACTTACACTTTGCTAACTCTGCATGGCCAAAAAATGTGTGCTATAACTCATCTGCTTGAAATTAAGATACGTTTATACGACTAGACTTTAAATTTTTGAGTATTGGCACTAAAGCACGTGTTCACTTGTAGGGCAGCTTGACCATCAGGCTCATGGTTACTTTAATAATCATTATCTCTTTTTTTAAAAACACCCGCTTTTCGTACCCGTGTTCATGCAGGACTTGTACAGCTGCTTGACCATCAGGCTGCTGGGGGTGTCCTCGGAGGAGTCCTCGCTCTCGACGAGCGTGCGCAGCTTCTCCTGAAGGACATCCGAGACGTCGCTGAACTGCGATATGGAGCTCTTCTCGTCGGGGATGTTCTTGGTTTTCAGATAATTACCGCATGCATACTCGAAGAAATCCTCACATGGGTCCATTTGCGGGTCCATGTTTTCGATCAACTCTGATGCTGAAAAAAAAAATCAAAATGAACCGTCGTTCCCTGCTAGGAATTACCGAACCGTAGTGCTACTGCTTGCGTTAACGCTTTCTTGCCACGGATCTAAACAGTCAAGCATCTGCAAATATTAAGAGAAAAATCCGAAGCCACTACCATGTTGACCGAGTCTTCCCCTGACTGTGCATGGGTTGAATTACAACGGCCCAGTTGGACGTATCCCCTAGTGTTCCTGTACAAACGGCCGAAATGACGGAGTAATTGATGGACAGTATTTTCAATCACGAAATTCAAGTCTACAACAGCGATAGCAGTGGTGTTGACAGTAATAATATGAGTCAATTTGGAAACAAATATCGTTATAAAGTAATCTTAAGTTTCCGACCGTAGAAGATAAATAAATACTCTCACGCCGAAACTCAGGTATTGTTACTTCATTTAACTATCCAGTGGTTTACAGAAATAATGTAGTAGGTCGGAAATTGGCATTTGCATTTCTTCGGGACTATCGACCAGGTAGAATATATCAAATCCTATATTATTGCGATTTAAATAAATTTCAACACCATTAGTTCATAATATTTCAACACGTGAATAATTATTTAACCTGGGTTCCATTGGACCCTGAACTAATGTAAGCGAATATTACTAATGAAAATCATGAAATGCAGACATGCCATACGAATTTCAAGTGGTAACAAAAGAGCTGAAATGGAGTCCAGCCTTGACGGCCAAATCTTTTTTAATTTTAAACTTTTTTTTTTATAATTACCAAGAAAAACAAGGTCAAGTTCGAATGTAATTATTAAAAATTAATAAAAAGAACTAACATAAATAAAGAAAATGAAATTCATTGTGAATTGTTCCATATGTATCACACCAATCGGAAAATTCTATTTCACGCTTATAAGTTAAAAGTGTCTCTTCGAGTAGAAACAGTTACAGTGTGGTAAATTTTGAAACATTTTTTTTTTTTTGAATATTTTGCTGTATCAGTCATAGTCCAATAACCGTAACTTTGCAGCAATAGTACAAAAAAAATTATAAGGTATCGAATACTATGTTCCAGCCAGGTTCGGAATAATGGAGGCTGTGAAACACTAAACGAGCAATCGAATCCTTGATTACCGACAGAGGGAGCACTCTTCTGGAGCACCTCGATCGCCAATTCAGTTCATTTCCATGGACCAAATCAGGCCATTAAGACCGGAGACACTGGAGGCCTGTCCTGTTAACACGGCTCTACCGCAGCGCCAGATGAGCTGATAAGACCGTAATGTGTGCGGACATCTTATCACAGGAAGAATTGAGCTCGACATACTCGTGAGAACTGGCGTTCAGCGATAACGCGGGACTGAGAAAAAACTAGTAAGAACTATAGTACTTGTTAGAACTGTAGCTGAACAAAAACACGGGACTGTGCAGAACTGCTGATCACTGAGAACTAGTATTTAGTAAAAACTGGGGATCAGCGACCACACAGGACTAAGCGAGAGCTAGCTAGTACCGTGGCTCAGAGAGAACTTGAGCTCATCGAAAACAGGAGCTCAGAAGTCAGGCTAATATATAGAACAGAAACTTAGCGCGAATTAGAGTTTAGTGAAAACTGAAGTGAAAGCTGAAGCTCGTTCAGTGCACGAGTCAATGAGAATTCAGACTTGGAAGTAAACAGAGATGATAGAGAAATGGTGACAAGCAAATAACTCGGTGAGAACCCTTTACTTAATTCTCCACTCGACAATCGCGTGGCAAGCGGCATGACTGTCGACCATGTAGATATGAGTATTTCAGGGGACGTTTATTCTGATTTTCTCGGTAAACGAAATTTTTTAAACGCAACATGAAATTAACTGCATTTATTCCTTAACACAGAATTGCGTACACAGAAAACCAGAAAATAGACCTTGTGATGTATGTTTTGCCGTGATTAAAACAAAGCGCGATAATTACTTTCCCAGCGTCGATATTTTTCAGTTTCAATCAGTGAATTGTCACGACAATATCTTGAAAATTACTCTGTTCATTAAACAATCGTTTGATGTTACAGAAATATATTCCAAAACCGGTGATATTATATATTATAATATCACTGGTTTTGTAAGTCGATCTTGACAATCACCTTATTTCAGACGATATGCACCTGCGAACGATTACATTGAGTTCAATTCATGGCCACCGGTAGAGGAAGTGATATTTTTCTGGCATTGCACTTAATTGTGATAATATCAGTGGGAATGTCTAGTCTTCTGCATCTTCACCCCTTGCTTGACAACGAGTCTATGAACGCACAGGAAACGCCAATTTGGTCACGAAATAAGATTCGCTGCAATCAGACGCGATACAAAGCTCAAGACCACTCAATCGTATGATGGTGGGAATGTTTCATTGGAAATATTGATAAAAACCGCTCCTCTGATGGGTCAACGCGGGGCCGTCGGTGATATAATCGCGGGACAGCTTCCGGCACGGGGCAGGTTACAGGACAAGCGCAAATTTTCCTCTGAGCAATTACGATGCCGTTTTGAGCGAGTAAGATACATAATCGAATCATTCAAATCACCAGTAACTGTGATTAATACTCATGTTATGCATTAAATTCCATATAAAATAAATAAAAATTTAATCAATCAGAGTCCATTTATTGTTGTGCACGCTGGTAATACAATATTATAAGATTTCTATTCATATTGTTAAGAAAGTTTTCAGCAGGATCAAATACTATCTAAATTCTATGGAAATTATCTATTTCAGTACATTATGTTTATATTGATTTTAAAGCTATGATGTACTATTTAAAATATGCATGTTACTTACCGGAGGTGACGCAGCCCTTGGTGAGACATATGCCGGAAGCTGAAGCGGTTTGGCCTGTGAAAGTTGTAGAAGAATCGTTAGCTTGCTTAAAAGTGTCTGAAACTTGATCAATCATCGTTGGGGTGGTAGGTGTGGTAATGGCAAGAGAGGCTCGAACTGAACTAAGCGTTGTGGATGAAACCAATGCAGGGCTTTCGAATGAGGAGCTGGATATGTTCGTTGACACGACTTTAGCGATTCTTGGTGATTTAAAATCTGAGGCTGGCTCAGAAAGAGAAGCGATTTTCAACGAAGGTGAAGAATCTGGAGCCAAAATTACTTCCGCGGGTTGCTCTGGTTTATGATCATCGTCTTCGGTTGCATTGTTCTCATCATCTCGCTCAGAAGCCGACGTCGATGTAAACAAAGAGGAACTCTCATCTTCGTCCAGAATTGGGGCCAAGGTGGTCCAACCATCGGCAATCTGGCTTTCTGAATGCTTGACATTTGATGTTTCAGCTCCAGTTAAGGAAAATTCAATGGTGGTGGATTTTCTCGGCTCAAGTCCACGGTTTCCAGCCTCTATGATGCTAACCGACTTCTCATCATTTACTGAGGACTGTAAACCGGCTCCAGTTTGGGATTTACTAAGTAACTTGAGAGCCCAGTCAGGATCGAATTGGATGTTTTCGATTGATTCGAATCGATCGGTGGACGCTGACTCACGGAGTGATCGTTTAAACTTGTTATGACTAACTGAAACTCTAGCCGAAGTATCTTCTGTGTATCCAAAATTTCACTGATGAATAATTTATGTAACACCGATGTCGAAAAAATGCACTACCAGATTGTGAAATATGATGAGCCACATGATGAGTGAGCGAGAGTGAACGGGTATAACAAAGCCGCTAGCAATTAATGATCGTAAGACTTTTCATTGATGAAAGATTGCGGCATGATTGCGCAAATAAAACAATTAACTTGGAGGTGCCCTCATGTGGCGGGTGATGATCGAGTCCGACGAAGTACAAATATTCCAAGACTTACCACAAAACTAAGGTGTTATGACGCAGTATACTCAACAGCAGAGCACCCAACGAGGTGAACACAGTGATGCCCGGAAGCCAACAGACGTCCGTTGTTCAGTCGACAGTCAGATGACGTCACGGTCGGGTGGTCGTCACTCGAACGAGTTCATATGGTCGTTTAGAAGTGAAGCAGAAAATGAAGCAAGAATACATCAGCAGTTAGATTTGATGTCGAAAAAAGGGATTAAAAGTATACAGTAGTAGATTTATTATTCTAAAATTTGACGCAATACTATGGAAGATATATGAGGGAGAAAGTGTAATTGCTTAACGAAAATATGTTAATAGAAGAAGTAAAGCAGGAAGAAGGCAGGGAAATAAGATAAACGACAGGGACAGAGAATCGCACAATCCAGTTTTTGTGCGCAACGACGCAACAAAAGTCGCGACGAAGACCGGCAGTGATGAGCGACGGGGGGAGGGAGGAGAGTGCAATTAGCTACAGGAAATTACGTGAATTTGCACGAATGATAATCAAGAGCTCGCAAACATCACTTCCAACTAACATCTGTGTAGTAATGAAGATTTTATAATTTTGGTACAACATTTTTGCAAAACTTTAGAGAGTGAGAGTAAAATTAATAGAGAGATTGAAATTTCTCTGTTTTCACTATAAATCTAAAAAATAATTCAGAAGCGCGACAGTATGACATAATTAAAAAACTTCGCATTTATATTTCACAACAAAATGTGGCTTGTTAATTTAGGTTGGTATTTAATTCTATTCACATGACAGAGGAAACAAATTTTTCCCATGACAGAAGAACCCCAAAATGAATTCCGTTTGCCTTTTCCAGCAATTTCTAATAAACAGAACAGACAACTTAAAAAAAACATATTTTTATTTGTATTATCGGTGTCAATTGGGCGGGTTGATTTTTTTTCTATTGCACCATCGATGGCTGGATCAAACTTGCTTTGGTTAGAAAATTCTATGAATAATAAATTATAGAGAAAAGTCTACGGTAATCGAAACCCACATTTAATTTACTCAAAATAGTACGTCCATATTTATATTTTGTTAATTACACATATTCCAATGAAAAACACTATACTTTAATGCAATGTTTGAAAAAATTCTATTTGAGTATGATTCTTTAGCATTATTTGCCCCGATGTTGCGTTGAGAGTTATAACAAAAGCACTACACATTCCTGAAAGCCCGTTAACCTACAAGGAGTGCGTCTGGGCTGTTGAGCTCCAAGTAATTATCTTCATCCAGGAACTGAGCCCGCAAGGTGATCACAAACTTAAGAGTTTACAGTGGAAAGTTTAATCGAGCAAACAGGAAGGTTCATTTGAGGAACCCTAGTATAGGTAAAAGAGTGTGGCTAGAGTAAGGGCTACTCTAAACCATTGGGATCACCAGTTCAGATCTTGAATAACAATATGATTGTACAGACAAAATATACATTGAGTGTTGCAATAAACTTGTGCCTCATATTTAGTTGCTCAGAAATGATGTAGGATTGAAAAACTCGGCAGCAATAGGCGCTGCAGAGGGAAGATTGAGCGGTAGAAATTTTGTAATCCAAGTTCATTCATTTACATAAAATATATAATTTACTAATCCATTTGTAGGGAAAAGAATATATGCAAAAGAAGTTAATGAAAATAATTCAGTTCTTTCCGTCCATATTTTTTATCTATGTCTCGTGATGTTGAAATGGAACCATTGGACATACAACATAATTTTTTTCACTCACATTGGAGAAGCTGACTGAAACTTCAAAGGCCATAGATATGAAGGCCATATTAACCTGTTATAGATATATTTTTTACAGTCTAGTCATCTTCCTGCATGGTTCCACATACAGAAGTCAACGGGTCGTGAGTAAAAAACTTCCCTTAATAATATATGTCGAAAGTACCGTCGCTCAAACAGTTATTGATGTCAAACATACCGATGTTTCCGTGGATGTTGATGCAGAAAATTCAAGCGATCACACCCCAGTTGTCACAGCATCCGAATACCAGGTAAGGTACGTGAGATTCCCAATTATTTTGATATCTTTTAATGGACACTTCCAACAGCGACAATTTTCCAACAAAATTAACCAACATTATTCATCACCATTATTATGCCGGAAACCTTGAATGAGTTAAAAATGTAAAAAATTAAAAAAAGAGTAATATTTTAGTAGACATGATCAGAGTAAACTGTACATTGTCCAACCTTGACGAAAGAAGAAAGTTGAATTTTGCTTAGTGATATATTAAGCGCAAGGGCTCATGTTTTAGAAACTGATTGAGCAAATGCACCCAGCATTGCGAAATATGCATGAAAATCGTGTAATGATTCCACATCAATGTACATATTTCTCATTTATTTTTGGAACAAACAAAAAATGAGGCATATTATTAAAAATGAAGGAATGTCATTATTTAAGTAAACAAAATAGATTTGTCACGTTATTGTTTTCATGTCCGTTATGTTATTTTCTATGAAGATAAAACAAGTTGATCATTTGAAATTGGAAACATATGCCAAGATTTGTGGTAAAATACATATTTCAAAGTTAATATTATACTATTGAGAGTAAGGTTTCTACAGGTTAGAACACAAGCAAATAATTACACTATTAATATTAATATCGTTCATTGGCATGAACATGAGTCTATTGAATTATTTATTAACATATGGTCAAATAAACTTTCTCTACACCGAAAAAATTAGTTTCCAGACATAGTACGGAGAGGTATGTCTGGAAGCTCCGTAAATGATGTACGGAGGAAGGTATGAATTAGAATACTAGAGAAATGAATTCTTGTACCAGAACTCTGTTAAAATACGTGAAGCGACATGTTCAACAGGTGTAGGAATCGCCATAAGCTCTTTTTTGTTAAACTCTCCTGTATATTATTTGATTAAATCGTAAGCTAATAAACGGCGAGGTTGTGTGAGCGCCAATTAAGTACCCCATATTACGATATAATAAATTTAATAAACTAAAGTCTGACCTGCGAACAAGCTGTTAGGAGAAGAACCAGCGATGACGGCGGCCATGGCGAGACACACGGCGATGAGGAGGAACAAACTCACGGCCACCATCGCCAGCAGCGCCACCTCCAGGCGCGTGCGCGACACCCACCATCCTCCGCTGGGCCTGCAGCACGGGACGAGAGATTGATCACTTAAAATTTTACCGTGAATGGAGCACAAAGAAATTTAAAATGTAGTGAAACATGAGATGAGATACATAATTAACTTTCTAAGACGTTAATTTTGCACAATTTTTACTAGATCGAGAAACAAAATATTTATAGCTAATAGGTTAAACGCGATGTTACTCCACAGAGATTAACTTAAATATATACTTGATATAAAATACCTATCATAATTACCTATAATATTGATATATGAAAATTTATTTTTATGAATTAAATAATAATTCAATATTAAATTAATAAATAAATTCACAATAAATAAACATAAATTTGAATTATATATTTTATGTAAGGAGGACAAAGACCAACCATATCTCCCTCTCTGATTAAAATGTTCAAATTATATTACTATTAAATAAAAACATTCACGTAAACTCCAATTTTATGAACAACATCAATTTCTACTGCGATTCGAACTTTTAACAGTCATTATTGAATTAGTTTCAAAATGAAAATTTAGATTCAATAAAAATTTGATTTTGGCAGCCCCTCCGCGTTTCGTCAAGTCCAGCGATTACAGCACTGATAACAAAACTGCCGATCTAGATAACATCCTGCGCTCCGATAACGTCCGACGACTTTCAACGCCTGGCTATGCAAATGCATACAAAGCAATCACACAATTCACACATGCATTATAAATAAACTGATAATAATAATGATTTCGTACAAATATATTTATAGACGCGTCTTGCTGCATGAAGTTGCTTACATAAAAACTGGAGTTGGCAGTATTTACACACGATAGAACGTGAAGAAGGTAAACTCGAAGGTCTTATGACATAATCTTCAAAGATCCCACCACCAAAAACGTTAGAGTGTCGGTACTAAAATATACATTTCGGAAATCACATATTCTTGACCCCCCTCCGAAATATTCTTGCTATTAAGAACGCGGAAGCGATCGAAGTTTGCGTCATCAATCTTGAGGGCTGAAGTCGTCAAAATTCTTGGGATGGGCAGCTCAAGGCGGACCAAAAGAGCTGAAATTAATGGCGGTTACGGGCCTAATTACAATCATAAGTTTAGAAGTGCCCTCTATCGGAAAAGTAATGCAATATCGGCCAACAAAACTCAATATGTGAGGCTCCAGCCCACGGTCGATTGGCATCCGAAATTCGCGTCCACTGCAATGGTGATCGAAATTCTTGGTTGCCCCTAAGAATTTAATATTACGTTCAGTTAGAGCAATTCTGGAGCTGATATGTAAATGAATCAATTTCCACCAAACACTTGAAATAAATTAAATGGTTATTGATTCTGCATTTTATGCAACTATCACATGAAAGAAAAAGGCTACAATTTTTAGCCTCACAACGTTGAGGACGGTTATGAACATGCTTAATGCTGTATTTTCATATTTTAACTAAATATTCTATAAGAGCAGTTTTGCACATTAATGGATTTAATAGGTTATGGAAATAGAGTGACACTGTCATGTGAAATGGCTGCAACAACAGAAAGTCAGGGAGAGGCTCTGTCCTTTATTTATAGTCTGCATTTTAACTAAATACTTTAATTGAAACCCCATCTTCATCCACGTATCGTTCGACGGAACAGAAATCGATGACTTGAGTCCCGACACCAAGCAGTTATCCCAACAAAAGTGCAGCAGGTCTCCAAATTTGCGGATTCAAAAAAAGCAACTCAAATCATGCACTGATACTAGAGCCTTCCTGTGTGTGTATGACTGATGACCAAGAAGGTCTTACTGGTTATCCGGTGTCCAGGCCTCCGTGATGAATGGATGTTCCATGACCAATGGTTACATGGCCGCTTCATCCATGGCAAACAAATAGACCACGGTTGGGCACCCATTTATAACATTTCTATTTTATGTGAAAAAAATTTTCATGCTAGGTCATGAGCAGCATGAGCTTGCAAAGCATATGCCATTCTGAATTAAAACAATTCCGGCCTGTGTAAAGCCATCCAAAAAAATTCTGACGTTAGACAACATAAAGGCACCGAAATTCGCACATCCATGAAATTATGAGGCCGTCGCCCAACTATAAAACGCACCAGCTCGTTACGATGCTATGTAGACTAATCTTCGAGTGTTACCCATTCGATTATTTATCGGCATGATTTTTTTCGAGAAAAAATCTTTGCGCAAATTTCCATTTTGCGGTCGACTATATGGGCTATAAATAGAGTGAATTTATCGAATTTAGTTTATTCTATGCAATAAATATTATTTTATTAATCAACTGTATTTCCGTTACAGTATAAAAGGATGCCAGATTATTCAGATTTCCGCGTAATGTACATGTGAAATTGTGAGCACTTTAATAAATATGCTGAGAAGAGTTACAAAACGTTTGCAATGAGATATTTAATAAATAAATACACATAATAAATTCTTGAAAAATAACTTTTTCTTGCTCTAAAAAATAAGTTCTTGTAATAGACAGAAGGACTTGAATGAATCTACCATGTCACGGCAATGGTCCATCCTTATGTAAACAAAATGTGAGAGTAAACCGAAGCTATCGCAATGGTTGAGACATTCTGGGTTGAGGTTGACACCTCCAGACCTCAGGTCTCAGATGCACCGTGTTCATCTCCCAAAATACTCACTCATCTTCTTTAGTGTCATTTTGTAAAATTGTTATGCGCCGTTACTGAATGTTTGAGTTTTGATACTGCTGTAAAACTACATACTGCTGTAAAAGAACACATATTTTTCGTATATGAAAAAATTTAAATATTGTTAGTTTCTATCCACTGCTTTTATTCTATGCACTGCTTTTTAACTTATTCACACATTATTTTTCTGTAAACCCAAATTGTAACTTCAACTCATGATTTCAGCCAATTTATTTCTTCTAGCCGTGAAGAATCAATTCAATAGGATACTAAATTAAAGTTTTCCCACAGAATAAAAATTAAAGAAAATCAATAGAAAATTTCTTATTTTTATTTGACGTTTCTGTCTTTAAAGTTCTTAATTTGCTAGCGAATTAGGTAAAGTAAAAAAATAACATTCATGCGTTTTCATATTTGCGATCCATCGGACACTTCGATGCTGGCTACCAATATAACATAACTGCACAGTATCACTTTATTTGCGCTCATTCATCTATCCATTCACGCCACGGATAGTATCACAATCCTTACCTAGTCTCTGGCTTTGTTAGGCCCGATCCTCACCTAATCTTGGCCGATCAGTTGATAAGGCGATAGATGAAAAGGGACGAGTTAATGGTACGTGCAAGATAATAGAACCGTAGCAAATTCCTTCCATCAATAATAATTACCACGTAATATTTAGTTGAAAAAGTTGAGAAAAATGGCAGAAACATTGGCAAAAAAACGTTTTACAATAAATTTATTGGGAGACTGCACGCAAAATTATGCACTAAATAGAGGAGTTTTTGCAAATCCTGTATTATCGTGAAGCTGGAGCTCATGAAAGCTCACCATGAAAAATAATTGTACTTGAAGATTTCATGCTCGTGTCTTAAATTAGAAGCACTTTGATGGTCCATTTGAAGCGAAAGTCAATCACAAGCACCAAGACCGTAAAACACGCTCTACCTGATTTGCATATTTCCGAGCCCCGGATGCAGAGAACGTCCTGAATTATTGGTGCAATTTGCCCGATTATCGTTGGGAAGGCAACGCTTCCGCCACGGGATGGTCCATTATCGGCAACACTAAAGAAGTTATAAAATCGGCAACGCAACTCGACAGAACTGCAGCCACAGCCTTGAGCGTTGTGGATGATCAAGGACAGCTAACGAGTAACAGGCAGTGACGTTGTTGATGATCAAGGGCAGATAATGAGTAGCAGGCAGTGACGTTGTTGATGATCAAGGACCGCTAACGAGTAGCCGGTAGTGACGTTGTTGATGATCAAGGACAGATAACGAGTAGCAGGCAGTGACGTTGTTGATGATCAAGGACAGATAACGAGTAGCCGGTAGTGACGTTGTGGATGATCAAGGACAGATAACGAGTAGCCGGTAGTGACGTTGTGGATGATCAAGGACAGATAACGAGTAGCAGGTAGTGACGTTGTGGATGATCAAGAACAGATAACGAGTAGCAGGCAGTGACTTTGTGGGTGATCAAGGACAGCTAACGAGTAGCAGAAATTGACGATGTGATCATCGAGTAACACGAGTGTCATTAAATGTTGTCTCAGCCGATCAAAACACATTAAAATTTAAAAACTGATTTATTGAAATTACTAGCATATCAATTTTACTGCGGGTTTGTGTCACTTACGTGAACAAAGAGAAAAATATATACAAATTACATCAATATTAAGTAAGGATAATTTCCGCTTGACTTTCATGGAAGTGGTCCAATAGCAACTTAATTTTTTTAGAAGAACGCCCTGAATTCCAATTCTATAAATTTCAAAATCTCATAGCTTATTATAACCTAAAAATTACTAATTTATGTCGAATAAATTTATCGAGTCAATTTTCGTTCTTGAACCACAACACAAAATTCGTATTTCGCAAATCAGTCCCACGCTATCAGTAATTCTCCACAGCATCATCAAAAGTGTAAATATTCTCCGTTGCCATCGAAAAAGCTTGGAACGATTGACCATGGACCGCATGAAACGAAAACAAACCGACATCGGAGCAGCTTTAGGACGCGCTGACAACACTTGATGCCTTTCATACGCGAGAATTATGAGCCATTTAAACGCCGAAACCTCATTGTTGAGCATCCATTGTACAGTGTACCCTATTCAAACTGTTCATAATTGAAGAGGCCAATTCATGGCCAATTATAAGAGTAAATCGCTGATCGGCTATTCAATATCCAGCACACATTCAACGCATTGGTTACATTTCGCGTCAAATACGTTTCTCATCAGGAAGACTAGCATATACAATAAATAAAACTCAATTTTGATTCGTGATATGCAGACATGAAATCGATAAGCAAAGACATATCAGAAGACCTCCTATTACTTAACAATAGATATTTAGAAAATTTGTACTGTATAAAATTTAATATTAAGCGAACAAAAATTTTAAATAATCGTCTAATTAAGGAGCGAACGTAATTTAATGCATTGAAAATGATGCATCGAGGGGATAAGTTACATACGGGCATACGGCGCTTGATGTTAGCCACCTACCGCGCATTAAGACCTTACGTACCATGCACGCTGACACTGCCAAACTGTGGTGGCGAGCAAAATGGGCCCATTTTGACACTTTTTACAAATAGTGTGTCATTAAAAATTGAATAACTCTATAGGCGTCTAATTCACATCATACATTCTTCATAAGTTGTACCTTTGAAAAAAAACAAAGAACCACCTCGTATCATTTAAAACTTTATCAAAAATTTAGTTTTAAAAAATGGGGGGGGGGCGCTGCCCCATGTTGCCCTACGTGTTGGCTCGCCAGCAGTTCATGTGCGATAATCTTACCTGTCGATGAACTTCCTGCAATGGGCACGAAATTACCTGCCTCACACGGAGGCATGTAATTTCGTGCCCTTTCGTGCCTTTCGTGTACACGGTATAACCAACCTGTAGAACATGCACACTGTACTACCTGTGACATGACCTGCCAGCCGTACACTCGTGGTAGCTAACCTGTGCCTGAGCTGCATGTCGTGCTGGCGTTGTAGCCAACCTGCTCTGCATATCATGCCTTGCTTACCTTGCTTTAATCGTGACCTGTTCTTCATGCTTGAATAATGACCTACCGCTTGTGTGGGCTTCATGACCTACCACCTGTGCGGGCTTCATGACCTGCCACCTGTGCGGACTTCATGACCTGCCACCTGTGCGGACTTCAAGACCTGCCACCTGTGCGGACTTCATGACCTGCCACCTGTGCGGACTTCATGACCTGCCACATGTGCGGACTTCAAGACCTTAACTCCTCATAACTCCTTTAGAATGAGTTCCGTTGATCTCGAGATGCATTTTAAATTACGATTCATTTTAGCAACAAAGTCATCAGTAACTCCTCGGTCATTCTAGTAATCTATACATTATACACTTATAACTATCATAGAGTTGTGACTGCCCCCCCGCTCCTCGCTCGCGTCACAGCTCAGTGACCCTCGGAGTCGGTGTAGGCCACCATCAGAGGCGTTAAGGTCGGGGCCCTGATCATTGACATGAAACCATTCCCTGTTTTTAATTAATAAAATTAATTCCTTTTCGTTGGAATGGTGTGTATGAATAAAGTGAATGGTTTCACATACCAACGAGTCACAAAAGTTGTATTGACAATACTTAGCCATAATAACATGCAATTTCGTGGAATAAATTGCGCTAATAATTCACTCAATCGTCGGTTATTAGGTAAAAAAATTCTAGTTTAAAAAAAATTGAGCCGTTTGCTATTACTATTCAATTACCTTCTCACGTGATTGCTTTCTTTTAAATTACTTCTCTAAGAATTAAATGCCTAACGTGAAACTAACTTAATTGACTAAAAAAAAGTTGTGACTGTTGAAAAAGGCCTGTACTGTTGTTTTTCATTATGAGTTGTTAATTAAAAATTATGAATATGAAATTATTCACTAATGCGCCGCTGTCCTCATACGACGTTGCAGCCATAACAAACAATATGAGTGTAGATATTTCAAGCATATTAACAATTTGCAGAAAATAACCAATATCCGTGCTTTCTGTGCGGGCTTCATGACCTGCCACCTGTAGGGCTTCATGATCTGCCACCTGTAGATCTTCATGACCTGCCACCTGAGCGGCTTCGGGACTTGCCATCTATGAACACGCATGCATGCATGAATTGCATTCTTTTGATACCTATACTGGCCGGACGACTGTCGATGCCCCAGAATTTTTCCAACGGGCATCGGACGACGTGAAGAAATTCTCAGGACAGAGTCGTTGCCTCGTCGATGAGAAGCGCCTTCGTCGTCAGCGAGGCTAGGCTCGTCGACCGTAATTCTAAACTCGGTTTGATTGTTCGCTCGTTTTATTGGCTGCCAGTACTTGTTACTACGCACTTGTGCGTACGAAATGACATTTCCTGGTAGCGGTGCGCGTGGAATAATGCCATTCTGATATTCACTATGCAGCTCCATAATTTCCTTGGAAAATCTTCAACTGAATTTGTTCGTCCAATTTCAGTTAAACGCAAGAACCCTAAATTCATTCAGTCTCAGTATCTTAAACTCAAGAATAAGGAATGATTGATGACTTAATATTCTATTTGAGTTATCATCACTGTTGCGTGACATCATATTCTTTCGCAAAGTGAGCAAACTGAAAATCGTGATCATTTTCGCTTGTTTCAGGTACGATTCAAAATCATATATATAGGATTACAGTATGTTTATGCTCCTTAATAAAGTTTCTCCCGATTAAAGCTATAGGGTTCAAGTACAACACTGGTTTCGAACCACACTCTGCGGAAAACAATACTTTTAGAAATTAAATATAAAATAAAAAAGTTAGTTCCTGCGTTTAGAAACAATGCAAGCTTCGCAAGTTCCGCCTGTATTAATTGGTTATTATTTTTTAAATGTGCAAATTTTGAGTTTGTTTTGGATGGAAAACTTTATAATTTGGGGAAGGGGAATGAGTATATAATGCGTTTTGCCTTAAGGAAAAATCGCTACTGATAACTAAAACAAGCTTGTGAGGACTTACAATTGCTATTTTTATGGAATCGATTACTAAAATTTTTGCATGGCATTCGCAGCCTTCGACATAAATCCCTCTACTAATGGTGAGCAGGATTCAATCTAACAAGTTCCGACATTCACTATAAAGTTATGTCACTTGGTGACTCCATCACAGTCTGAATTTGCGGCAAATTTGGTCATCGTTTGCCCTGCAACCAACACGCTCCGTAATCCACTTCCGCCTCGGATAACTTCAACCTACAAGTTTGCTCAGAAGCGGGAAAGCAGGTAGGACAGCCAGCTGGTCTCAATCAGCAGCACAGGACAAACAAGACACACACTTCCTTCCCTCGTGCCTTACGGCAGATTACTGGCTGAGGACGTCTGAAGGAACCCTCGGCCGCTGCCCTCAGGCAGTAATAAAAATACGTGCATGTTTTAACTCGGCAGCGCTAAAAGCTTCCTAAAACGCGAAATCCTACTCTCGAAAAAATAAGTTTTTTTCAAATGTAGTGACGCTGTTTGAGTATTGTCGCCAATACGTTGAGGTAAAAATTTATTTCTTCTTTTTACCCGAAAGCATGAGGGAGAACTGAGCTGAAAGCATTGATAGAGACAGTATTAGCACGGGAGTTTTCGTTGTAAAACCTGAAAAGAAGGGATTTTCGCAAGATTTATTGGACAAGACATTTATACTTTTCTATGCTGACTTTCTATGCTTGCTTTCTAAGCTTAGTCTTGCGAAATTGTGATACAATTAGAAGCAGAGTAGTTAAGATATATTTTTGACGTTAGATACGGCATTTTTGATGGGTCATAACAAGAAAACTCATCATAATATATAAAACATCTTGACAGTCCTTTAGAATGAGTTCCGTTGATCTCGAGATGCATTCTAAATTACGATGCATTTTAGCAACAAAGTCATCAGTAACTCCTCTGTCATTCTAGTAATCTATACAATATAAAAATCACGACCACCGCTTATAACTATCATAGGAGTGACCGTTGAAAAAGAAGTGTAGATATTTCAAGCATATTAACAATTTGAAGAAAATAACCAATATCCGTACCCTTCCTACACTTTCAATTTAAAAAATGGTCTAGTACGTAATCTATAACATCCCAATAATTAAAATCGTCTTCAAATCTTTATGCATTTGTAACATACACTGCAATTCGATGCCTTGCTCCATATCCAACTGGGAAATAACGTACGATTGTTCGTCATTTCCCAATGTTTCGATGAGAAATTGAAGCACAACAATTTTTTCCTGCGGCGTGTAAGCAACTTGGGAATTGTTTCGTCAGCTAGGAAGTCGCTGAGTCGGCAAACAATGCAAAGTGTGTATGTTTGTCGCTGCTTTACCTCCAGTTAAGCTTCGTTGAATTGGACGAAGCAGGATTCAATCTATGTGTTAAGAGCATAGTGATGAAAAGCTCAGCCACAGGGTTATCATAAATGCCAGTATGGTAATAATGTATAACATAGGAAAATAATACTCTAGAATGAGAAAAATTATATTCAAATAACTGTATTTTACACCAACCGTTATTTACGAGAACGCAGGGTAAGCGCTAGACAGAGAAAGAGCGCGCTTGTCGTGCTCATGCCTCCACTGTACGTACCTGCACTGTTAGCGAATTTCCGGTCACCGACATGAACGAAGCGGTCACGTTTGCGATGAACTTTCTCAAAGTTGCGCCTATTTTTATAGCGACGCTAAAAACGGTCAATCCGACAGAGGGCATTTCACTCACATCCTCCGGCAGTGCGTGAGCGGTTATATACACTACGTCTGCGCTTCTAAAGTACACTCTGAAAATTGATGGGTCACATTGTCTATATTGTGACACACTTTCTTAAACGCAGAGAGCGAACGGAGCACTAACACGTCCGTTTGTCGGGCCAACTGGGTCCGGACGACTAGCACAAGGGGGTTAGGTGCATTGCACTTTGGACAATGTCTCGCTCATTTTACTGAGTGTGCATTTTTACATCACCGCAGGCCGAGAGTAGCGATTGCAGAGGCACTAAACGTGTACATAAAAGTCATTGATGATGTACGTATCAAGATTGCAGCAATATAAGCGAAATGCATATAAATACACAAATTCAAACAATTACTGTCAAAGCTTGAATGGGATTATTTACATAAAAATTTATAGACAAATTTTAAGACATATTGACCCTATTATTGTACCTTTCATCAGAAAGCTTGACAAATTAAACTCACAAGAAGTTCTCAATAAAACATGCATTATTTTTAACCAAACTTGTCTAAGTGAAGGGCTCTACCCTAAATATATAAAAATACAGTAAATGTTCACCGAAAAATTAAACAGTCAAACTAACCGAACAGTGCTGCAGAAGTAGACCATTAATTTGCACGTTTACGAAGACCAAAATAGACTGCAATTGTGAGAAAAAATCTCTTGGGAGTGACGAGTTAAAGGTAGGAAGTCAACTCATGCCCATGCGCCGTTGGTCGAAGCATAATTCATTTGTGTTGCAAACATCTTGAAATTCATGCATGGCTTCTTGTGAAGGATTGGCGCCGACGGGGTCACTGGGAGCAGCTGTTGTCCGAGAGTGAAAGTGTGGCAGCTTCTAGGTCGAGCGCAGCATGAGGCAGCAGTTACGGCCGTAGCAATTAGTCATCTGCAGCAGTAGCAAGTCATCTGGCTGGCTGTTTTGCATGCAACTGCTTGCATACCAACGCGGTCAAATGTAGTGCATTTCATGCAATTATCTAAATGCGAAAGTTGAGATAATTTGACGTTACAAATATTGAAAGAAGGTGCAAAATTATATCAAATGATTTGCTGAAATATGCAAAATTTCTTTCATTTCGATAGAACAACGCTCAACAAATTATTTTTTGTCGTTTTCGACGCTCATCTCTGCAAGCCATTCAAGTTTTTACCTTCAAAGCTTCCTTACTTCTTAGACTAAAAGCTTATATTCAGTCAAGGAGAATACGAGACACACGAGATAACGACTGTTACGAACGAATTTTAAGAAAAGTCCAGGTACACTTTACACCTCCAGCGTAAACTATATGAATCGTATTAAAAACAGTAATAAAGTACTTCACAATTGCAAGTAAATCTCAGCTATGTCTTAATCTTAGTGATATGAACAAGTCCTGTATAAGGAGCGTCAGGCATAGCAGTGTTAATTTAGGGCCGTAAAAAGGCCATACCAGGGCCGTGCCAGGGCCGTGACAGGGCCGCGACAAGGCCGTGCCAAGGCTGTGCCAGGGCCCTGACAGGGCCATGCCTGAGCTGTGACAGGGCAATGCCTGGGCCGTGACAGGGCCATGCCTGGGCTGTGACAGGGCCATGCCTGGGCTGTGACAGGGCCATGCAAGCCATTCAAGTTTTTACCTTCAAAGCTTCCTTACATCATGGACTAAAAGCTTGTATTCAGTCAATGTGAATACGAGATAACGAATGAATTCAAGAAAAGTCGTGGAACACTATCCACCTCCAGCTTAAACTATATGAATCGTTTTTTAACAGTAATGAAGTATTTCACATTTACAAGTAAATCTCAGCTATGTGTTAATCTTAGTGACATGAATAAGTCCTGTAAGGAGCGTCAGGCATGGCAGTGTCACTTTAGGGCCGTGAAAAGGCCAAGCCAATAAGGCCGTGACAGGGCCATGCCAGGGCCGTGACAGGGCCGTGACAAGGCCATGCCAGGGCTGTCACAGAGCATTATGTTACATGACCACACATAAAGACCACAAGCCCGCATGTGTATCAAGTTGATCGAGTCTGCAGGAATCAAATTAGGAAAATATTCCAGTTATGATATTAATTGTCACGCTTGACAAGCAAAATATAAAAAGCCGAACATCTATCCAGTTTATTAATTGTTCTTCTAAAAAATGCAACTGAGACGAGAATAAAAGTTATCTTCGGGGCGATTGAATGTTCGTTGTGTATTTCTCAACTTATTCATTCTACCAAGGATACAACTGAAGAGTTTGAAAACATAACAAGCATGTTATTCACAAAAATTTTGAGTAACGATATATAACTTTAAAAAAATAAATTGCAATCATGATAAAAGACCAGCATTGTACGCCAAAAATAAATAACCTAAGTATTTCTTTATATACTGACAGTCCAAGAAGTTGCTTCATTGCACAGATAGAAAAAATCGGTGTTGCCCATTCAAACTTTCTCAAACGACTGAAAAACTATGAATGATCTGTGAATTTAATTGAAAAACTGTGAAAACGAATGTTCAGGGGCAGATGCCGACTGCGTTTGGTTTTCGCACCTAAACTTAAATAATTGGTGTAACTTGAACAAATTTTCAAAATATGCAGAAAAATTTCATGGCCGAAATTTGCACACCACAACTCCTCTCTGAGTGTCCGCTCACAAAGCTTCCAAATAGATTTTCACAATTACCTAAGTTTTTTGCAAAACAGCCGGAAAATTGCTTTTGTTACACCTGAACGGAAAGTTTGGTAGCTCTCCAATATCAAGATACCGGCAGAAGTTCTGTTTAGAGCAGCGCTTCTCTTATAAACTTACGCATAAAAATGTTGTTAATTCGCTGGGCAATGCATATTTATTCTCACAGGTCGGCGCGCCAGTCGAGCGCGCGGATTCTTTCTGCGAAGTTGTTCTTGTTTGCAGGTATTAAGTTCGGCCTGAACGTAAATAAACATTTTTTTTAATACAATATAAATGAACATGTTTATTTATAATTTAAAGATTTTCATGAAGCTGAATAGATACATTGAACCGAGTCTGGGAAATAATCTGCAATTTTTCTGTCACGAATGAAAGACGCTGCCACTTCCACGAAGCAAGTCAATCATGCAGCACTATTGCATTGTAATTGAATATTAAATTCAATACAACAGACAAAATTTACTGTGATGAATTTTATCCATGTCTCAGATTTACGACTGTTGCCTAATTCACTGCATTGGGCGTTGAGTCAGGTGATGATATAATTAATCGATCATGGATCTGTGATGCAGACCTTTTCCAAACGCAATTACGGAAATTCATATCAATTATAAATTATTTTTTATTCAATCGTTCATCGGCATCGTTGAAGCCGATGATCTATCTCTGTTCATTGATTCTAGATTACTTTAAAAGAAGTAATATAAAATTGTTATCTATTTTGTTCGAATTTAATTTTCTAGTATATATTCAAACTAAACTGGCTACTTCATGTTTTTTTACATATTTACGATGTCTTAAAATAAAGTAACGCGTATAAAATATCTAAAAATAAATAATGCTGATATAAAGTTTATCTAATAAATTCAAAAACTTATCGCCACAATCAAATGAATAAGAATGAATTGTCGCAAAAAAGTAAGGTTACAAATAATATATTTCTTACGATCATCACCCAGAGATTTGCCCCGGCGACGGCTTGATCAAGAATCATTTATGGTGCCTCAGAAAATGTAACTTTGGCAGCTGCAGTGGCAACTTTCAGAGATCGGACTTGAATTGGAGTTTTTGGATCCAAGGAAAGTTTTTACGGTGCGCAGATTTAACGCCGCGTAAGTCGCAGCGAACCGACGCTTCGTTGTGCAGCAAAGTTTAGATTTCTGGTGTCGCTGGGAGACGCGAACCAGATGAATTCATCAATGCCTTCGCCTGAAGTTTAAATACGGTTCATGGATCAGAAAATGGAAGCAGCGAGAGTTTTAAATGAAGTTATTCAATAGTTTAAATTATTGTGACCTTGACATGAAGAACCTGTTTTTATTCGAAAGCTGAGCTCACGTTTATAGCATTAGTCAAATGAAACTAGAAACATAATATAGAAGAGCATTAAATAGGTTACATTAAGTTATCACAGATTAATTATGATCCTCCTTGCATTTCATCAAATAGAGATAGAATTTCATCACATAAGCTTTTTATGACAAAAATAAACCCCACTGGAAGCGCATTAGTCTCGCAGTTAATTGGAGTATAGATTTAAATTTGATTGGTTAGCTCGCCTGCGACCTGACGTACAAATGCATAGAATAGAAGTGTCGGCGTTGAAGACATAGGCCCATGGTAATGGGCCATGGCCCCTATGGGCCATGGCCCATAGATCGTAAGGCCATGCTATGACTAGGATTAAATTTATAAGAAAAAGTAGGAATGTGCCTTTTCCGACGTGAGAAGGTGATTGATAAGCTTGCAATTTCAACATTTATTGAATACTGTGACATTACAACAGGTGGGTCCTGGGTTCAGCCAAAACACAATATTATTGATTGAAGATATGTTTCTAAATGAAGAAAATCCGTATTTAACGACGTGTTCTGTAATCACGATTATTCAATATTTCCAATAATTAAGTTTCTGGCGGTTGGCCGTCGAAAATTTGGCGGCCAGTGATTATATGGTCGACACCGATTTTCAATCGGCGCCCGTTGCAAGATTGTATTAAATGACACTCGGCTTGTGCTTCGGCAATCATTGCGACACCAATCATGCGGCGGAGATCACACACAGCCTGAGTAATTGAGGACGCCAAAATGAGTTCGTCAACACCTGTAATATCCAGATACCTGAACACACATCACGATGGTTCCACAAGCGAGGCAGCATATCAATTGATGCAGGCATTTCAGTATGAAGTGAATAAGTGTAAGTTATGGACAAATTATCACGTGTATGATTGTACGAAAACTCGATACTTTCATGCGATTATTTTGAAAATAAATCCATGAGTTTTTCGTGGCTGTAAGATACCGTGAATAAGTAAGAAGCAAAGTCACACGCATACCCGGAAGTGAGGCGAAAACAATGCTATCTCGCAGCACGACTGAGCTTGTTAGAAAGTCTCGAGTTGAGGCGACAGATGCTGGATTATTTCTTCGGAGAGTCGGGTAACTTTGTAAAGAATATAAATAAGAAGAAAGTGCCGCGTAGAAAGGGCAAATAATAATTCAAATGCCCGTGTGCAGAGGAAAGTAGTGCAAACTTGCACGAGTGGTTTAGAGTGTTCAGTGGCTTAATATTTCATTTCTGCTCTCTCATTCAACGAACAAGGAAGGTGTTTCGTTTCATTAAATAGCAATGTAGAAAAAAATTCAAAATACCCCGAGAACGTTTGCTAAAAAAATATTTTAGATTCTTTTAATAGATAGCCAATGCATGTCCATGATATTTCTCCCGATGTATTAATGTCTTAATTTTATAACCTGATTATAAGCCCTTTTTACGAATGAAATTGTTTTACAATATTTAATGAAGCCTTGCTGCGCCCAACAACAAAATTATGTGTTTTCATTTTCTTGAATCCGAACGAAGTTAATTTTCTTTACTTATTGTTAAATTAATTAATTAAAAAAATACAGAAACAACAAAATGAATCAAGGGATATTATTGGGGAGGCGCGATCAAGCTTTGAACATCTATTAATAATTGTTGAGAGAGACGCAGAAAAAATAACGTGTTCTTAATTATTCATAATAATTCGTGGAAGACCCATGTATCTTCATTTGATGCGGATCCTGATGTATATGGATCCTTTGCAATGGAATTCTCAGACCAACGGAATTGTATTATTGGAAATACCATCAAGAGTAACGAGGGTGAATGTATTTGTACTATTCAGGATTCGAGATCACTTTCGGTTATTAGCCCTGATTAATTCATACAGAATGAAGAACTTGCTATAACCGGTAAAATCTCTGTCAAAAATACAGAGATCGCCACACATCAATTGGAAATTTAAAACAATCAGAGCAGTTATTTACAATGTTAATTTATATCTCTTGCTTGTATATCCAATTTATCTATTCTTGCACTTAGGAGTAGCCGTGTTACTTTCATTTCATTTCGACTTGCTTTTGTTTCAAAAATTTTCGACATTCTAATAAAGTTGGTTTGATTCTGGTTGTTAACGTACACCATTTTTATGTCTTATTTTCCGTTCAACACCTCAAGACTGATTGAATGTGCACTGACCGAAAATTATTAATAATCTCCTGCTCCATCTTCCATTTACATACCCATTAACGTACCTCTGACCCCCATCCAAGAAATTCAGTTGAAACAATTTATTTTCAATTTTTACACTGTGAGCATTTATTTGGTTTTACTTAACTCTCCAGAGAACGTGTGTACAAATGTTGAGTCGACGTCTGCAGTTAGACGACTCAAAAAATATTCAATCTGATGCCCAGGCAGTCAATTCCCATGCAATGCATCTTGCTGTCGTAATAACAATATATGGCAAATCCTTTCCCGCAAAGCCTGCCTTTAACTTTCTCGCAAAGCCTGTTACGTCTTGGCTGGATAAGTGCAGCTGTATAAACTATAACTATACACAACTATAAATAATGTATAACTTTATATTAGCTGACGCCCCAAAAAGTTCCTCAGGGCTCTGCAGCCGACTCGTGATGCTGCCAGATGTTTACTGGCAAGAACTAGGTAAATAGCTTATATACAGATTGCGATCCATAGATATATTGGCGTGCACTCAGCTTCATTTTTAACGAAAATTGATGCAACTGATATCTCGGCAGCGAGATATCATCGTCAAGCAGATATTATCGTTAAGAATTTTTTTCAGAGCTGTGGTAGTGCACTTGCTATTCAAGTTTACCTGGGGGGTGGCGGTTGAACCAAAATTATTTTCAATCTTTAAATTACCTTTTAATTTGAACTCGATTCAAATGCTTGAGTTGATACCCTTACTTCAATATAAGTAATTTTCAAGAGCGAATACTTTCGGCAGCTAATAACACAATCAAATAACATTGCAAACCTCGCATGTGCGCGGTTTTTAATGATCCCGTATAGGAGGTTTAATTCATCAATTCTGCGTAAATGCCAACTTGTATTACCTTTAAAACTTTTTGAAACAAAAACCAAGTTCGGAACTATAAACTTATAAATGTGACAACCGTTGATGCACTCTAGTCTCTTAGTAGCCAAGAAAAAGCCCTGAGTGGATTTTATTTTATGTCAGAAAGAAATGAAGTCTAGACCAAAAATATAATTGTTACTCACAGCCAAAATTGCTTGAACTGTGATGAAATTTTGAATGATATATTGCTATTATTCATTAAGATTTTTTCAGGAATTCCGTAGTCAATTCCGTTCATACAATGCCGAAACGTATCTTTTAGTATGATGCTTCAGAGTGCTGCAGATCTCAAAGCCTGTAAAGTACTTCCAGCAAAACCATAAGAAGCTCTACAGTTTTCACTCAACTGACGTATAAATGAATATCTATAGTGCCCCAACACACATTTGGTAGCAGAAGTGCACTACGAACTGCTAACAAAGTTCCCTGCTTCGAACCCATGCAGCAGCAGCAACAAGCTGCTACCATCGTGCCATATATAGAGCGGTAAGAGCGTCGCAAACGACATGTGATTTGAAATAATTTTCTACATTATGCCGCAGTTCGGTGCTGGCAGCCTAAAATATTTTCTTTGAAATAATGAGCTGGGCAGTTCACAAAAATTTTTACTATAAATTTAAATTCATACCTGAAACGATGTCATGGTTTCTGTTGACAAAAATTCTGTCAGTAATAATATTAATAAGTGAAAATAATTCTGATAGAGAAGTCATCTCAACGAACACAAGAGTCTAGAGAAACCTTCTGTTGGAAACTCGAGGCGCGTGTTGACAGAAGAACCAGTGACGAGCCATGAAAGAATCCTTGTAATTTAATATACAATTATTTGATGAAAAATCATTTGCTCTACAATAATTTGAGGGTACAGTTACTTGATGTACAGTTATTTGATGTGGAGTAGTTTGAGGTATACAAGCCACGAGTCGGTGAAGAGATCACGTCTCTTGCAGCTTGGAATATCGAGGGCGAGACCGGCCTGATATCGGGCGTCAGAGATAGTGGGGCAAGAGACCTGTTCTATATAAGCTGACCCCAATCTTGAACGTAAACAATAGAATATAGACGGTGAAATTAGTCAGGACATAAAAAATTTTGCCAAAATGCTCTGTTTACCACAAAACAAAAAACTGAACGAGGTAATACTTGGAGATCTGTAAAGACAAATAAGTGAAATTGATAAAATTGAAAATTCATAGCAATTTTCCGATCGTCCGACAGAATTAAATTCATTATAAATACATTGGAGCGAGAAGAAATAAAAACCTATGCGTTTCATCACGGAAACACTTAGCGAATTTCTACGTTTTATTCCATTGAAAAACATAAATAATCGGAATTTTCAGAGGTCATTTTGAATAAAGTAGGTAATATTGAACATAGGTAATATTGAACGTGTATTATGCATAGATGTTAAGAATGCTAAGAATGCGGCGCAGTTGTTGCGAGATATTGCTTAAACGTTTCTGCAGTGCCGATGTTCAGTGAATTTACTTAAAATTGTTTCAGTTATTGAAAGTTCTGTGAACTAAAACAAAGTTCTGTGAACTAAAGAACTGTTGGAGAGAGAACATTAACGACAAAGATAGTGAGCATATGAAGAACTTAGTCCAAACCTCAGGCTTCATTCGCTTCTTCAAATCCCGGAAAAGCTCATGCTATATCAGCTTAGGTTAATCGTCCGCCTAATATCAGGTGATGATTCCAAAAAGTCTCTAAGCTCATTTAGGAAATAATTGGAAATTTCGGAGTAGGTAGAACACTTAATTGCTTTCACATAAAATAGACAAATTCGACATCGTGTTCGCTCACGAATCTAGTCATTGCGATCAGGCTTGAGCAAAATGACCAATTAATAATTGGATCACATTTTTTTTATTCTTCTGACAACTGAAACTCAGACGATCATTTGAGATCCCTCAAGTCAGAGAGTGGAAGTTGATAGATCAGTTTTTCATTGAACTAAGGTCATAGGTAGTTTTAGTTCCATCACTGGCTCGCTGACCAGCTAAATTTTTTTTTTCAATCAAACATTACCATGAACAAGCAAAATACCCATTTACTAACCAGAACTGGATAAATAAATGACTGAGCTGACCATATGAGCTGAGCTTCATAGAAAAAAACTGTCCTAAGATCGAGGGACTCGATTTATGTCACTGGGTGCGAGAGTCTTTGACTACCGCTATACAGCAAATCCTCCCCCAAGTAACTGGTAACCGGTGTTTGTTCTAGACACCGCCCACGGCCACGATGATGCACCACCTTCGACGCCCATCATGCGCTGCTTATCAGCGACGCAGAGAAATAAATTGAGCTCTCCCAAGCTCAAACCCATGACTGACTCATCTCAACTTGGAGCCGCTAGTACTGCGCTACAGTAGCCAGTCTTTTAAGATTAACCAGGTTTAAGTTATTCTTGACTCACAATAGGTTCATTTAACGATATTAAACTCAGTACTTGAGTTTAATACATGCGAACATTCTTGTATAGATACTTTAATTTATTAACTTGTATTAAATCATGCTGCCGTGGCCTTCCAGTGAAAATTCCATCATTTCACTTAATGTTTATCGCACTTACGTAATGACGTTGCAGCGCAGACTGAAAAAAACTCGCCTAGTCGGGGAGATGACTAATTTGTGCTAAAGTGCGGAATGTTAGAACAAGATAAAAAAACATACTGGGGGATTATCTATCTAACTGAAATTTTTAAATGAATGAATATGCGATTCGAAAAGAATTATTGACATACGTAAATAAATTTGAATAAATAGGGTGCGAAGACCGAGAACAAAAAAGTAAATTTGCGTCTCATCAACAATAGATCAGCAATACAGCTGATGTGACGCCGCATTTTACCCCATCTTGGACTAAGAAATTTAACATGAAAAGCTTTAGCTTCTCATGTTAAATGCTTAGCTTCATGTTAAATGCTTAAAAATTAATTTTTAGCTTAGATGCCGAAGAATGATTCATTATAAAAGCACATTGGCTTCTGTAAGTAAGATGCATGTGTGGTCGCAAGAAAGTTTCGTGGGTTAACTCAACTTTTGATATATCAACTTTTGATATATCATGTTTAGAGGCAAATTCCTAATTATAGGATTAATATAAACGTTTACAAGGTAGATTCCTTCATCGAGGTTACACACTCTACCAGACATTTCATTGGGTAAATTCTCATGAAGCATTATATATGTATACAACTGTATATTGTACATGTAATGCAACATTTGTGAGTGACGCGTGCTCAGAAGTGTTGTTAATTTGTATACATTAAGCACAATTGTTTAGATATTACCCATATTAACTTGGCTAAGTTTTACACCTGACTGTAATGAATTAAAGTAATTAAATTTTAAATAAAGGAAAAATTTATGATTCGAGTTTAAATTGGACGCTGCAAACAAAGATGAGGGATGACTAAGGTAGCTAATAGAGGAGCTGTTATCAGGATGTATTACAAATCAAGTTCACAAGTTAAAATTGTTTGCACCAATCGATCACAAACTGCATTAATTCCCTATAATATAATTAATTCTCGATAACTGAGGCTACCAAGCCTCAGTTATCGACGTCTGCGTGGGGACCTCATTGAAGCTTACAAGTATACTCATGGCTTATACAAGGTCCCAGAAGGATTACTAGAATTTGAAACAAGAACCAACACCAGGGGCCACGGCTATAAACTAAGAAAACTGCGTTGTAACACATCCATGCGACAACATTAGTACAAATTCGATGGAATGACTCAAGCGATGGCCTGTATAACCAATTATTTGTTGCAAAACTTGTCCGATTATTTATTTAATCATCCCAATAGAAACTTAACAAATGAATTGGACGAGCAGAATTGGACACACATTACATAAATTGAGTTTTCAATTTTAATCACAGCTTTAAGGGAATGGTGATGTGAATCGTGTACTAAAACAATATGGGCCGAATAACTAAAACAAGAACATAATATAAATCTTTTGTAGAGCAATTACGAAAGATTGGAAACATTGCAATAAACTAATCAATGATTACTCCATTTCTCTTTTGCTGGAATTTAAATTCTGAAAATCAGCACAGTTTCACTATAGAAGGCTCCATTGTAAGTCAAGCACATCCTTTTCCCGACAAATTTTTGACTGAGCAGACAATTTTGAGTTGATCGTTCAATGGTTGAACTTGACAATAGAATTAGAATGTTAGCTATTAAAAGGGTCATTGAAAAATTTCATGATCATTTATACGGTAGTAAATTCATCATATGATCTGATCACTCTCCACCGATGTGGTTAAATGAAAAATTGTCTTACAACTGTTAGAATGCGCTGAGCTTTGTAATGCAAGATTATTCTATCCACATATAGTATGTTAAGGGTTCTAAGAACTTTCTTGCGGACATGCATTCTAGGTATCCAAGTTCTAGTGAGAACTCGGCTTGAGAAAGAGGATGTGTAACGTTTTTTCCTCACTCGTGTGGACAACAATGTCGTAATGTTTTCCTTTCGTAAGGCCTAGCCAGTCTTATATCTTCAGGCACTTTGTGGAAGTCAGGCACTTTGTGTCTGACTTCCGAGGCTGACTGACTACCACTACCAGTATACGCTATTCTGAGGTATGAGTGCATTTGGAATAGTGTTCTTTATAATTAGTGCCAATATAGATTATTTTATTATCTTCCCCCCTCCCATTTTTAAATTAAATTTTTGATAAAGTTTCAATTGCAACGAGGTAGTTCTTTGTTTTGTTTAAAGTTACAACTAATGAGGAATGTATGATGTGAATTAGACACTTATAGAGTTAGTCAATTTTTAATGAAATACTATTTTATAAAAAGTGTTAAAATGGGCCCATTGCCCCACCCCTGGGGCAATTGGCCCAAGGGCTAGGGGCAAGGCACCCACCCTTGGTTGCTTTTGCACAATTGCATATTTTTTGCCTAAAATTATAAAACAACACTTTACAGTTCTAAATAAGAAAAATGTAATAAAAATATTACATTCATTCATTTAAAAAAAACTTAAAAATAATAATAATAAATATAATAATAAAAATTTTACATTACTAAACCCCCAACATGTCTCTCAACAGAAAAAATGGGAAACCGTAACTCTAGCGATGAGGAAGAATCTCATTCATCTAGCCCAAAAAATAGCGATGAGGAAATAGATCATTCTTCCTCCACCAAGGAGGAAGAAGGCGAAAGGCCGAGCTCAGATAATGCCGTATCAGAGGAGGAAGAGGGGGATACGAAGAAAAAAAAGTTCAACTGTAGTAATTGCCAAGCGGCATTTAATAGGAGGTATGAGTACAGTTAAACTTTCGCATGTTGGAAATTGTGTTTTATTTTGTGCAGTTAAAAGTTACAAGTAATTTACAGTTACATGTTATGTTATTTCTCCATGTGCAGGGTTGATTTAAAGCGCCACCAAGTGGTGCACTCGATTTTGCGGCCATATGTGTGCGACATATGCCTGGCATCCTACAAGCGGAAAGACCACTTATACAGACATCACAGAAGGTGGCACCAGCCGCCTTCAACAGCACAGGCAACTACGCAAACTGAGACCTCAACCGACGACAGCTCCAGCGAGGAGTAGATGTCGGTATTGTGATCGTCAACAAATATTATAATTTGATTGTATTTTGTATAAAAATAAATATTTGTATAATAACAACAAATATTATAATTTGTTGAAATTTGTCAACATATTTTATAATTATTCATTAGCTTCAATCGAAGTACTGTCCCAGGATATTTAATCATTGATATTAATCCGATGTTAAATATTCTAAAAAATAATACATCATAATTTGTTTGATTATTCTTTATTTATTATCCCTCATTTATAATTGTAAAATTTCCGACTATAATGCTCGAAGTAGGAACCACGAATTCATATGTTACACAAATTATCGTCATCAACTGCTAAAAATTAACCCGATGTGATATTGGAAAAAAATTGTTTCATTTCATTGCTCTACCGTTTAATATCTAACCAAACAATAATTTTAAATCTAAATATATGTACATTTATATGGCATTGTTACAGGAATCAAGGCGGATTTATACACAAAATTTTTCCGCTTGTTATAATTTCAGTAATAATTCCGCACGAAGGGAAATATCCTCAATTTATTTCCCCAAATCGCGAGAACTTCAAAAAATCTTAATAATTAACCTATATAACATTATGCACTTCAAAATAATTTTCAATATCATCACGTGTCAATTTTGCGGATATATTATGAACATTTTTTGCGTTACATGACGAACTGTGCTTTACTTCATCGAAGCAAGATTCTATTTCAGTTACAACAAACAAAAACATCAGATTATTAAAACTGATAAACATCAGCTAATCACTTTTCCGAAAACTTCATATTCCGAAAACGATGCGCCAAATCATATTTTAGGACTGAGACATTAGTGTTGCTGACCGCGGTCATAAATCGCGTCTTTTCTGTTCTGGAACTTAAATTTATAACAACTCTCTTGCCGCACGTTTTGACAAATAAAATTTGATAGAGTGTTCAAAGACGCGCAACAAGGATAGTTCCGGGCTTGAAAGGCAAGTCCTAAGAGGAAAGATTAAAGATTATGAAGCTTCCAAGCCTCAGTTATCGACGTCTGCGTGGGGAACTCATTGAAGCTTACAAGTATACTCATGGCTTATACAAGGTCCCCGAAGGATTACTAGAATTTGAAACAAGAACCAACACCAGGGGCCACAGCTATAAACTAAAAAAACTGCGTTGTAACACATCCATGCGACAACATTTTTCTTTCTATTCTATTCTAAAAGAAAATTGGCTTCTGGAGGCAAGATGCAAGTGTCGTCGCAAGAAAGGTTCGTGGGTTAACTCATCTTTTGATATTTAACAGGAACTATCGGGATTCCCAGATTTGTAATAAGGGACATATATATATCATGTTTAGAGGCAAACTAATAAAGATACGAGTAAAATAAACGTTTACGAGGGAGATTCATACATCGAGGTTACACACTTTACAAGACTACTTATTTCGTTGGGAACATTTTCATGAAGCTTTATATGTATATATTATACATGTAACGCAACATTTTTGAGTGACGCATGCAGAGAATTGTTATTAATTTGTATACACTAAGCACAATTGTTTAGATATTACCCATATTAGCTTGGCTAAGTTTTAGACCTGACTGTAATAAATCGAAGTAATTAAATTGTAAATAAAGGAAAAATTTATGAATCGACAGTTTAAATTGGACGCTGCAAACAAAGATGAGGGATGACTAATTAAGGTAGCTAATAGAGGAGCTGTTATCAGGATGTATTACCGGCACAAATCAAGGTCACAAGCCAGAATTGTTGTTTGCACCAGTTGATCACAAACTGCATTAATTCCCTATAATAAGCTGAAATGATAAGCAGAGGAAGGTTATAAAATAAGTGCGTTTTACTATTGGAATTGATAAGTATGACTCAAAAATTACTTTGCTCCTGGATTCATTTGGAGTATGTCAAAAGAATAACGTGCAATGATTTACAGCTAATTTATATACTTTAGAATGCAACGCATCCGTTTCTCTTTGTGTAATTTTATTTTTTTAATAAGATCAAAAAACCTAAATTGTTGTCCTTACACTTGATTAAGAGGCCAATACTCTAGTGTCTTGAGGGTCATGACTCATGAGGTACATCACAAGCGCTGTAAATGTTGTCATAGTCTGCATGAAAGATCGCTCAGTAAAATTATTCTACAATATAACTAAAATTTTACGATTACAAAAATTTTCAGCATGAATTCATGCATAATTTCAAGTGAAAAATAAGAAAGACTTTATTCAAATGCAAATCCCCGGAATGCATGCACGCTCGACCTGTGCTTTACGTCGTTTCAAGGCGGTAGCTCATTTCAGTTCCGCGTTTCAGTCGCACGGTCGCCTACAAAGACGGACGCTGTTTCTCGCAACACCAAGAATAAATTCATCACTCGGCGTTTTTCGAAACTAGATTCACGAAGACTGGACGACCTGGCCCACCGTCTGAAGGTTAAATGCAAACACGTGAAACAAAGAACTCGTTAGGTGCATGGGAAACTCCGGCCATAAAAAAAAAGATGTTATCTCTATTCACGACTTTACTCATCGCAAAATTCCCTAACATACATTCAAACCTTTATTTCAATTAATTTAATCTATGGTTAACTCGTCAATACATCATCATCAGATTATTTTCTCTGGATGACTCGAGATACATTTAATTTATGTTTGCCTGATATGAGAGTATTAATATTTCTCGGAGTCAAATTTAGAACATTAGAAACGCAATGGTTGTTATGCCCAAAATAATAAAAAAAATATAACTCAATATCAGTACTCACTGCAGTGAACAGCGTTAAGCCATTTTGGTTCTAAGTTAATTTACTAAGGTTCTACTAAGCAGTTTTTCAACAATTAAGAAGGAGATCATTTAGACAGCAAATATACATTCTTTACTACATGAATAGTGCAATCAGGCTAAAACATAACGATTCTCTCCTATTTTAGAAACAAAAATCCTGTTACGGGCTCTTTCAACATCAATACTCAAGTACATTAAATATCTAATACTCGATATTTGTATATCATCCATACCTCATCACCATCGACGAAACACGATCGCTTCCCTAATCCTTCAGTGTAGTGATAAATTGTGATACTAGTCTGAAATAATGTATCCCATGCATTGATTTCAGTTTTGGACTGATAACTATTTTCGATTTTATTATTATCTTTAGTTTATTTATTTTTCTTCAGTTTCCCAACAAACGTAGGTAATTTATTTTTCAAAATATTTATGCCATTTATTAATGTGTTTCAGCATTTCGGTTCTTCTTCTCTAGAATTGTGTGATTTTTGACGGCTGATTTCTTCCAGCTTGCTTCGATAAAAACGAGCACTTTCATCTCCGGGTGTTAGACTCTGATGGATGAGTCTGGTCGCGCGTGGCTATTGGGCTGCGGTAAGTATTCGATGTCGTCTTCTGCCCTGCAGCCGTCGAATTAACATCATATACATCTTTACTACAACCTGAATGAAAAGTATACTCAATTTAAATATAACTGACTTATGTTTCTTTGCCGTTTTTAAATATAACTGACTTACATTTCTTTGAATTTGAATATAACTGACTTATATTTCTTTGCCATTTACCGTAAAAATGTAGCTTGTGCCAACAACTGCATAACGAACTTTTTTTTATTGTGCCCAACACTGCCATGCTTCGACTGAAGTGCTCTCGAGTAGTCAAGCCTGCACTTGAACTATTAACTAAAGTCACGGTGATCGTCAGGAAACATGACACCATTTTTTACATCAATATACAAAGTTTAAAATGCGCTTGTCATCACAACAAGGCGAGTTGTGCTTCTTCACGTCTGTTCTAGTGCCTAAAATTGTTAAAAATTACAAACCTGGAAAATTTACGGGTCTGTGCTAGAGACTGAATTCAAGAAACCTTGACACTAGTTTGGGATTTTTAAAGAGGCTGCAATTTTTTTCCAGCATGTGCCTAAAATGTAAAAATCCAAGTTTAGGTTTGAGAATCAAGTTTCATTTTTCATTCATGCGTGAATTTTTGACGAGTTACATTCTGATAATATTGAAACTTACATTTGTATTCGGATTCCACAGCAACGAGTAAAGTCAGTTTTAAATCAATGTGCTAAAATGGGAACTTTTCGACGTTAACGCATATGATTCTTCCAATCATAAATGTAATGAAAACGCCAATGAAAGTTCTAACATACAAAAATTTATTCGAATTGAAGAATTTTTTTCGTGAAGCAGATGATTTTGATTCCTTCCAACATCAGCCGGTAAAGCGGCATCGGACAGGAAAGCCGACGTCCGCATCAAGAGACTTTACAAGAAGGCCTTTTGGACGCAGCGAGAATGTGCCAAATTTTAAGAATTCATCTCTTAACATTTTCACAGTTTACCCTTTTTTAAGTGAAAAGCAGGTTATAGAGGTCCGTTTCTATTACGTGTGAATAATATATGAACATTGAACAATTAGGAAACAAAAATTTTAAATTCTTCAATATAATGAATAAAACTTGATCAATTCAACTTATGTTAGATCATCTGCGATTGAAACCAGCAGTATCTCATGCAGTTCATTTGATATCTTGATTTATTTTAATTTTATGGCATATTTGACGTTTTTCGCGCCTCAAATTATTATATTGAGCAGACGAAAATGCTGTACAATTACAAAGAGTTACCTACGTGAGTTTTCACATTAATTGTTAAGTACCATATGCTTAAAACATTTAATAATGTGAATATGTTTACATATAAAAAAACTTGAATTAGGTGCACCAGCACGCTGGGTATCACACTTTGAGCTTTCCAGAAGCTAGGAGTAAGCGTTTACTGCAAGTTTAGCTTTTCTTCAATAATACATTCTCAAATTTCATTTCGGTGTTGCAGGCCCGTGTTTGTAATCAAAATCTCGAGGACCAATTTGACTTAAATGCATTGAGAAATTCTGGTGGAAGCAACAAGGTGGTCGAGGAGCCCCGGCTCTCTTTGATTAAAATTTAACGAGTTCAAAAATCAAAGAGTAAACTAGACTAGCATGATTGGCAAGCAAGATCAAGGTCGGACGTGCGAAGCAATTAAGTGACAGAAACTTCATGGCACCACCAGAGGCAACTCAATTCTCAATTAGTGGCGAAATTCACGAAAATATGCACCCAACCACACGAGTTTCTGTGCCACCAAGTTTGTTTAATTAACTCCCAACCAGTCAAGACTTATATGAAGCCCAGAAATAGTGGCCTCAAATTTGGATTATTGAACATATTATTATGAAGCGCCCAGTAATATGAGCCTCACAGCATTAAGAAAGGCAGCGTTGTGCGGCAAGGCACAACATTATGAGGCACAGCATTATGAGTCGCAGAATTTTAAGGCCTAGCATTATGAAGCGCACCACTATGAGGCGCAGAGATTTTAAGGCATAGCATTATGAAGCGCAGCATTATGAGACGCAGCATTTTAGAGCACAGCGTTATGAAGCGCAGCATTATGAAGCACAGCATTATGAGGCACAGCATTATCAAGCGCAACATTATGAAGCACAGCATTTTAAGGCACGGCATTATGAAGCGCAGCATTTTAAGGCATAGCATTATGAGGCGCAGCATTATGAGGCACAGCATTATGAAGCACAGCATTATGAGGCACAGCATTTTAAAGCACAGCATTATGAAGCCCTCGATCACGCTGCCGCCCAAATCCTATGCAAATCAAGCAATCTGGTTTAAGGCATCGACTGCAGCAGGGCAGCTGATGCACAAGCCGAAATAAAACCAAAACTGGATGCATCGCAAAAAAATATGAAAGCAGCCATGCGGTGACGAACTCTCCAATTTTGCAGCCATGGAGTAGGTTAGCAACGAGTGTCTTCCTTCTTTGTCTGGTATTTTTCACATTAAAATTTGGTTCTTTCATGAGCAGTTAAATTATTTCACATTGTGAAGCAGGCAAGTGAGGAAATTTCGAGTGTTGCCGTTATGAAAATAATGTATTCAAAATGTTAACGATCGAAAATGAATAATTTACAATACCATTTAATGACAATACCTCGCTCTGTAATGAAGCTAGACGCGAGAAATTCTACACCATGTGACATCAAACTTACACAGAAAACTCGTCAAGTTGACGCTCACGAAACCCAGACTTCCTCTGAAGCCTCACGAATATATTAGCCTGGCATGCTTGTATTTAAATTCTGAGTGAAAATTATAGTTTTTGCGCTCAGGTAAGGTGAAGCTTCTTGGATGCTATATACTAATTTACAGTGGAAGCTCAACACTACTTCATATTGCAGTGCAAAGGCTTGTAACCTGGAATTGTACGTGATGAATTAAAACTTTGAAAATTATTATTTTATGTCAAGATTAATGCAAACTATGAGGGACGTACAAAGAGCGATGCCATGAGTATGCAGAGTGATATGATGGGCAACGTATGCAGGCAAGCTAGCGCCGTGTTACATTACATTATATATGCACGTCGTCCACTGAATATTAAAGACAACCTGAAACAAGGGCTGGTCCTGCAGTCTCAGCTGCTGTCGCTGTACAGGCAACGCTCAAGAATACTTGTGTTGCTGTTCTTCTTAAAGTTTTATCTAACACTCTTTGCAAGAGACTTCTCAGTCAAAGTACACTTTTACATTTGTACATGTATTTCATAGATCGCAACACTTTCACAATAAAGTTCATGCTCTTTAGAATGTTTTTGCCTCTTTTCGGTGCGAGGTTAAATTTTAATTAAGATATTACAGATGGGTATCTATTTATCTTTGATAGCGGAGTACTGCGTTACGTTTAGTTATATTTTTAGGACCAGAAGTCTCGAGTGGTCCTCGAGTCACGATCGATGTCACCGCCGTATACGTACTTCTAAGCCTCAAACATTTTACGAAAAGTGCCTTCGTCTCCGCGTGGAAGCTTTCAGGAAATCTTTTGACTGGCGGCGTCGAAAAGATCATTTGACTCTGTATAGGGCCAGCAAGTTTCATCTGGGCCATGCGTTGCTCTATAAAAGCACGCGCTAAAATACAGCATCCATGACACGTCGCTCAATTTCGGTTAGGAAGGACACCCGGGCGAACCAAGAACGACACTGAAATTTTTCTACTTCCGATGTCGGAGATATTGAGCATGACCGAAGAATATTCTGTCCTACATCAGAGTGCATCAGAGGAAGCTTCTATAAGTTAACACAGGCCTAACGACAAGGAAGACTTTTACGAACGGTACCATAGACATAAGCAAAGCCATTACAAATTTGGCACGATAAGAAAGACTTTTACGAACGATAGCATTGACATCGGCAATGACATTAATATTTTTATACGGTAAGTAAGATTTTTACAAAAGGTACCATACACATCGGCAAGGACATTGATCTTTTTACACGGCAAACGTTACCATAGACATCGGCAACAACATTAATATTTTACACGGTAAGTAAGACTTTTACGAACGGTGCCATTGACATCAGCAACGACATTGATATTTTTACACGGCAAACGTTACCATAGACATCAGCAATAACACTAATATTTTACACCGTAAGTAAGACTTCTACGAACGTTACCATAGACATCGGTAACGACATTGATATTTTTTCACACGATAACGAAGACTTTCAATTCTCGCATCCTTGACTTCGGGCACTATAGAGGAAAATTGCATGCAGAGCATAAAAATTATTTCGGGCTTAGAAGGTGAAAATCACATTACATTACCATGAAGTGCTATTTGCACCATCACAGATTGATGTATGAATAAAACAAATACTTCCAGTTCACTCAAGATAAAAAGTTTAATAAATATCTATGCACGAAGTACAAGTGGATATGGATATGACATACGGGAAGGCAGTGATCAACAGAGCTTATAGAAATAAATGGTATCTCATTGAAAATTAAAGTTTAGATTTTTTGACGTTTCGCACTGTTCAGATAACTGAATCACGGGTTAGAGCAAAACTCCTGAATGAGCTTGAAAGTTTCATAGCCAAGATTATATCCTAGCCGCACTTAAAAGAGTAACTGTAAAGAATTATTACTCTGATTTTGACTAAATATTTATACAAATATATAATGATTTACCATCCAAATGAGCAGAAATTTTAGTTTCGTTCATAAATGTTACGAATAAATGTTTTTTTTTAAATAACAGCGCTACATCAATAGTACGATAAATATGCGCTCCCGCTGGAATTACGAGCACAAGCCAACATCGCAAGCCGATTGCGTATCGCAAATCCACTGAGCAAATAACAGTCCCGGGCAACCTGAAGTATCAAGTCAGTAAATTTAGTAAACCCAGACTACGAAATCGTTGCCTTCGCATTTATTTTACTCAAAGGGACTTGGGTAGTCCATTTAATCTCACATTTCTATTTTGTGAAGCAAACAACAAACAAATTATTGTAAACCTCTGTGAATTTATGCAGCTGTTCTTGGGGTTGATGAGGCATTTTGTTATCATAATATCAACCAAACATTGGGTACAATTAAATCGGAGGAAACTTGCACAAAACTTGACTCATTGCGTGATAATCGTAAACGAAAATTATCAACCAATAACTAGTTGGAAATTTAGAGCAAAATTATCATCATATATAATATTTTTTCGAGGACTCGTATAGGTAATTTTCCGTTGTAGGTTTGACTGAACAGTGTTTTAGAATTCAACAATTCATCTTCGATGAAGAAGTAATCACCGATGATAAATGCAAACTATATTAATGCAGCAAAGTCACGCCCGTATGCAGAGGCTCGGCCGCCGCTGAAGCAGCGTCTCAAAGCAAAACACTTTAGCAGCCCTACGAGGCGACCATACATTAGCTCAGCCTCTTCGTAATTATGGACTGCCGGTCTATGTTATGGACTGATCAGCGACGTAGAAACAGCCTTACATGTTCAGGGAAATAGAAGTTTGTTTTGTGCGAGCAGTAAAACTCGAGCCAATAAATCATTTGTGGCTGTTTAAATCATTTGCATAATTTGTTTACGGCCAGCATGTTGTTCGTTGTAAGTTCATACCCAAACCTTGAATACAATTCAATTGCGACAACATCACAAAATTCAATATAAATTAATGGAAACAACTGAGGTACTTAAATTCATTCATCATCCACTTGATGACAATCTTTAGTAAGCTGAGATCATTTAACATGAACTTGTAGAATATATGAGTGTTCATTAACGGATTTCGATGTGGAGCCCTCAAGCCAGACCGCGGCAGACCCGAGTGCCGTCATGCTATTGTTCGAAGGTGTTTACTGCATTCAATGCCACACCACAACCGCGACAATCCAGGGATGAAGAGATCATCTCGTCTCTGCGCTGTTGTTGAATTGACGACCGCCAATTTGAATAGAAATGAAGACCAGCGGCAGCGAGGGACGTTTACCCTAGGAGTGAAGGAATGAGGGTGGCATACATAGAGTAAAGGTGTTTAGTTAGAATGAAGTTTATGGAATAAATTTCAAAATTTCAAGAGCTTTCTTGAATAAAAATAAAGTTCTAGTGAAACTTTATGGATAATGAATTATTATTAACGAACCAAAGAGAAAGCTGTATACACATCAAGCATTTACCATAGGATAATGGAATTCTGAGGCAAAAATAAAGGTACTACAACAATTAAGTCAGAAGGTCGATTAATCGATTATGTCGATGTCAACGTGAGTGTTATGAGTCATCAACATTCAAAAGCAAAACTGATGACACTAAATTTGAGTTTAAAAACTTCACATTCAACTCTTAATAAAGGCCATAGTAAATCATCGGCGCAGAATTTAATCGTGACATCAAGTAAACCGCGAACCATGTGAAGCTTCGTTACTAGAATTTTTACGATAATTTTAGCGCTATGTTTACTAATAAGTATTTTTGGACTGCAAAGCAACCTTGTCCTGGTTAGCCGAAGAACGAAAGTCCAAAGAAGTTTCACCACATAGATCATATCAACAGCTCAGTTATCACTGACTCATATTCATCCGGATATGCTGCACTTCCTTCCATACTATTATGATTTGACCTTCGGAGGTCATAACGCGACTCACTGTTTTTGTGTGTCGCTGATGCGGTTGGACCTAGTGCGGTCAAATGCGATGAGTGTAATGGTAATGAAATTTAAATGTATGATACATAAATAATTGAATTTAGGCGAAAAGCAAAATAAGAAGCAATCTTCGCTATGACGTGAAATATGATGGACTGTGACTGTGCTTCCTTTTGCTGAAATCGCGTCAATTTCAGTTTTGCAACCTGCATGGAGGTCAGTTCTTTGTCCACTGCCGAATGGCCAGTACAGAGCGCATGCGGAAGCATCCTATAATGAGCGTAACCCAGACTAGATATACCAAATACTTTTATAATACGTTTCCCTGAGCTGCAGCAATGATGATAATATTTGCACTTATCTCCCAGTTAACGCGTCAGATCTAGGCTTTTTATTTATCTGCGTAATAATTTCGTACAGTGAATGTTGAACTTAAATGCTTATACTGTACGGTAACTTGTTTATGAAAAGAACAGAATAGCATGAGGTTAAATCCTTTATAACTTATCATCATTCCTTAGCATTTCACATCAACTCAATGATCATAAAGATGACCCTGGCGATCGGACCTGCTACTCGGACTTTGTCATTGCAATTTTCAGAACTCACGCCTTTGTTCACACTTAAATCCAAATTACCGTTCTTCCGAATGAAAGGAGTTTTTTGACAAGCTTGCTGAAATAATTTTTAAAGTAGCTAGAAGTAACAATCGTACGTAAGGTCCATAAGAGTTTGCGGCACAACAATGCCTCATGCATAGTTATTTTCGACGTGGTTGTATGCCCGTGTACAACACGCGCACTATCGAGCATTGCGTTAAAAAACATCGCGGAGTGCATCACGATGTGAAGGCCGCAAAGATTCGGTGCTTCATGGAAAAAAGGAGCATTATAGGATGAAGCATACTCGAGACAGGTGAAACACGGCCAAAGTCTGCAGACTTTATTTCATGAATCCATGAATTACAGAATTTTCCAAAACCGATTTCGATGCAAAAGTTTCAGTCTTACTTGATTTTGAAAATAAAAAGAGGACTAACTTCAATGACTTCCTTGCATAGATCATACGGTTCACTGTGCATTACAATAAATGATCTGTAAAATTGCTTGCATAGATCATACGGTTCACTGTGCATTACAATAAATGATCTGTAAATTTGCTTGCATAGATCATACGGTTCACTGTGCATTACAATAAATGATCTGTAAATTTGTCATTAAAAAGTCATGCAAATGATTGTTAATAATCAATTAGGAAATTGAATGCTCCTAGCCCTCACTTAAAACTTTGATCCGTAACTCACTATCAACCTCAATATTGTTTAATAGTCTCTGAGTACATAATGCCACACAAATGATACGCTTCAGAGCTGCACCAAACCTTCCAGTCGATGGAACGATGCGATATCAAGGCCAACAAATCGAAACTGTCGACAGAGTTACTGAAAGGCAACTACGATACGATCAGTGAATTCCATTACACACTGATTATGTAGCGACGAACTTCATGCATGCTCGATTTAGACAATTCTGTGACAAAGCCCTGGGTGAGTTTTGGCAGTCAGAAAGGCCTTGTAGAAAAGCATTAGTAAAAAGAACTCAGCTGCTGTTGCAGCTGAACAAAGTCTATTGATGAATCTTGACTGTGTATTCTGTACATGAATGCAGCTGATCAAATTAAAGCCAGTACGCAAGCCTTCCCACTGCCTCTAACACCGCTGCCAGGCTTCGTGAAGTAGGAAAAAAACATGAGACCGTTTTATAAAGAAGCCAAAAAGCTGGTTAAAGCCTTTCTATTGTAGCTAAATTTATCTTATGTTTTATTATGGTGTAAATAACAAAGTTATAATAAGATCATCAGATTTATAAATATAAGACCACGATCCGGCTAATTCGACATACAGTTGTATACGGACGGACTTCAATAGAGAAAATAATAACATATAATGTTTCATACATGTACAAATTTGTAATTTACCGAGATTTCTAGTAGCAATTGGCATTTTAATGACTGAAATATGTAGTCTTGAGCATTTCAGTTTTAAACATTATCATTTTCATACGCGTTCGCCATCTTGTGCGAAGATGATGAACTATTTTGGAATGTCGTGCAACTTGGCTTGCGCAGAGTGGATTTTGCTCTAGTTGGTTTCAGAGAATCTGAAACCACCATGTCCATTATATTCGTACGATAAGTAGTTTTCCATGGAATATTATGAAGATTTAACTTAAAATAAACTCTACGTGATACTTGAACCTACAGAAGCATTTTAAACTCTTTTATCAAATGTTCCCCTTGGGAAATGAATGCAGATATTTTTAACACTTTCGGATATGATAATATTTGATGGTGCAGGCGATACAGAAAAGTTCTTCTGCATTCAAATGAACTCAAATTAACAAACAAATGATTTCACATATGCAGATATGAAATGTTCAGCTCCGAAGATGTAGAATAGTGATGAATTTGATTTTGTTGCACAAACCGGAATCAAAACGATTGAAAATGCATTTATTCACATATCCTACCTGCTTGGAATCGTAATAACTTGTAAAAGATCAACGAGTGCAACGATATAATTGAATTATTGGTGAAGTACATCATAGTTTTTCAAGAATTATGAGCTTTCAGTTTCTGTTCCTTATGTCAAGTTGATGTTTTATGAATGCATAGAATATGAACAAATAAAAGAAATACGTTTTAATTGCATCATGAAATTTTGAGGTTTTGGTATATTTTTCAAGTGATTTGCAGCTATCGAAGATGCTCAGTCACATTTTTCTCGTCACACTCCATTTTTAATGCCGTAATGTAAAAGTACCGAGATTACAATTTGGTACTATTCGGCAGACAACGTTTATTGAACTAAAAACGATTATTTGAGTATTAGAGGCTGAAAAAAACCCAATTAAAAATAATATTTCCTCATCAGAAGTTCAGAAGCTCGACGCAATTAAAAATTTTTGTTTTCCCGTTGAGCGAGCCATATTCCTTCGAAATTATCTTAATTGGACCAAAAATGCCTGCCTTTCGGATTAATTTTTAGAGTCGCAATGTTTTGAATATTATTTGCACAAAGGAAATATTTACTAAGCTTCAGTCGGGGAAGCTCAAGTTACCATAATTAGGAAAACAGGAACGATTCAAATAATAAAACATTTTTTTTTTAAAAACAATAGTGTTCGTGCACCAATTTTTTAGCAGCATTAGCCAATCTTTTTTCATATTTTTCGAAAATTATAGAAAATTTTTGCAATTTTTAAAAACAATTTCCGCTTAAATTTCAAAAGTACTCGCTCGCCGTCTAATTGAGTAAAAGTGTTGGTTTAAAATCAACGAAAGGTAACTGAAAATTTTGTGTTCTAATTAAGTTGAGCTTCCGGGATTACGGCATCACTTACCCGGCCCTCACGTTTTAGATTTTGTAGTTTATCATCGTATGCGCGCTAAGCTTTATGCCCCTGTATATGCCATATCTGATGATATTATTAAAATAATAATGTTAAAATTATCAAGCAAATATTGTCTGTTCAGGTATGAGTGCTACCGAGGCCCGAACGTATTTGTTAGTATCGGATGAATGCCACAAGCAACAACCGGAGTTGCTGTTCGTATTTTCATTGTGTTTTGTTAACGTCCATTGTTTACTTCGAAAGAGTCTCGTTTTCACTGAGGATGAATAAACTAATATTATTATTGAAAAGAGATGACACATTCTTGTCCTGATCTTGTAACAGATTAATTGACACCATTCCCCGGATGGATCTATGCACTTGAGCGTAAAATTCATAAGGCGTTGAATAAGTACTGATAAACACCTAACAATTACATTATCAAAAATTTGGAGAAGAAATATTCAGGAAGATGCTCAAAAGCACCTCGCGCCTTGCACCTTCTTGTGAGTTTTGAATGAGCTTATTAAAAAAAATCCGTCCAGAAACTGTTCCAAGTTTTTGGCTCGTTTCTGGCCTGCGCCATGCCATTCATCACCAACTTTTTGGCATGTCATCAAAATTAGCGAAGCTGCCATCTGGGGACGGACAGAAGTGAAGACCAAGATGGCCGAAGTGTTATTTCTAAAATCGACGATGAATGTGCATCACATCAGCACAATTTTAGATTGATTTCTCATTTTTTTCATCTTTCTAACTAATCATGTTTCATAGCCTGTCGTCCTCAATGATTTAATTTTCAAGTTTTTGAATTTTATTGCTTAAATTCAATGCAATTTTTAAGAGGTTAAAGCAGGCCGACACTTACAGACCCACTTCCCTGCCCACTTCAACTTCTTGTGATACAGCATCTTATTTACTCATTTTCAATTTAATGTCAAATATGAAGATCACATTAACTCTGGGATAAAATAACTCTGGGATAAATCTAAAAGAATTTACGATTAATATCTCCTGCAGCATGACCACTAGCTTGCAAGCAAAGTTATCGGATACCAGAAGAAAAAGACAATTTTCTTCAATGGAAGCTCAGGGCAAGATTTAGAAACCATTACCGGCTGCAAGCATAGTATGTATAGTGAATAAAAATGTCTGACCATAAGTCCGTTTTTTGCAGCAGCAACAGGAGTAACGCCAAGTTTGTACAAATATTTTATCAACTGGAAGGGAATTCTAAATATTTCATGTGTATTTGCACTTATTCTAATATCTATGTATATAAAATATTATTATATTGTTTTTTTTTTTTTTGCGGAAGCGATTTTGGGTTTTGGTACAGCAATGGAGATTTTTAATATTATTGTCCTATAAAATGTAAAATCTCTTACCTTTCGGCACAGCCAGGGAAGCAAACGGAAACCTGAATGGATGATTTCAGTCTGCGCAAGAGAATTTATTCGGGAGCCGCGTGCAAAATATTTTTAAATACTATTGTGAACAACTATTTTCTTGCAAAATTGTACACATATTATTTTTTACATATTTAACACGGTGCAAGTACATGAAATTCGTCTAAATGTCAGGGAGAAAAATGCTCTGTGAAGCCAAAATATTCAGATCGAAAATTGCAGTAGCATTGCATTCATTGGATTGCTTGGAACGCTGCCATCTTCAAAGCGCTCTGGACTAACTTAGTTTTCCGTGAAAGTCAGAAATACTTTCTACTATAACCACCTGAGGGAAGTTGAAACCTATTACTATTGCGCGATTGTGAAGTGCTATTCACTCTCGTTCTCCTTCCTATAGATTGCAGGTCAATAAACGAAAGTTCCGAGCCGTCAGGCAAGGCGAAGCTGATGAAACAGCGGCAGCGCAAGTTGCACTCGTCAAATAATTTGGTGCATGCAAGTTTTTTCCTAACGTGCAACCTGCTAGCAGAATGCTTCTATGTTATGGAAAAATTTTTATTGTAGTTGCCACAATATAACACTATCTGTTTTGTATACACTTGAGCATATGTTGGAGACGCAATGCAAATACTGTATATCTGCATGCATCTCCGGGTCCATTGTTTTCCAGTCAATGTTCCATAAATTAAGATCCAGAGCGAAAGAAAAGTCAAGTTATCATACATCACAGCCAAGTAATTCAGATGCAGCACCATGGTAATCGAGCTCATTGTTGCTTTTTATGAACCTCTGTCCGCTACTTTCGAACAAGTTTGTAAGGGGTAAAAAGAACCATCACCTTACCTAGCACCATAGTGGGACACGGAGACTAACCTTACATGGCTGACTTGTAGAAATTCAACTGTATAACTGTAAATCATTTTAAAATTTGTGACATGTGATGAAATATCAATCATATGAACTCAAAGGCCCTACGCATGAAAATACAGAAAGTTAGTTATATTGAATCCAAATTGGTGAAGTAATATGAGAGAGGAACTCCAATTTCTGGCACTCTAACGGCATTAAACAAGTTAACTAGTTGGCATAATATTAGCGACCTCCCTCAGTCATGGAAAAACGCAGGCTTTAAAACATTTATTAGTGTAACTTCACATAGCTTGAATCACAGATTCGATCGAAATTTGAAAGTAAAAAATATTTAAAACTCACCATAACTTCATGGAAAACGTTTTAGACTCCAGCTCCATCGACAGACTGAAAATTCTAGAATGCAGGTACAGTCAGCCGACATTCAAAAATTTAAATAGGTCTAACAGAAATTAAAACCTTAACTAACAAAAACTGCCAATAACAATAATTAAGCAAAACAAATATATTGTTAATTTCAATTGGACATGAGCCAAGAGGTGCACTGAAATTTTCAAAGTGTGCCTCTGTTTGAAAATATTCAGGGATTCTACAAGTAGCAAATACTAATTGCAAGGAATCTTAACTCTTTAATTCACTGTTAGATTCTGACACGTTGCACTTTAAGACACTGATACGTGAATGGAGGAAATGTATCACGGACGGCAGTATCGTGATAGCATTTACTCCTTCATTAACGCCAACAACACCACGCGTGAAAGTCTTCTTTTAAACAAGGAAGTGCTAAAGTTCCTGCACCTGCAAGAAGAGTAATCCCTAAGAACTCACCGCATGGCATAAGCGGGCACTGGGTCATCCTGCGCGACGAACTTTTACTTTCAAAACAAAATATTTTTTTATATGCGACAGGGGGTATTAAGGAAATTCCGTCAACGTTAGCAAATAAAAGTCCAAGTTTCGCCTTTCCGGGAAAAATTGTAATTCGTAGAAATAGGATCACTGTCATATTATGTAATAAAGTACCAGAAGCGATTTAGGAAAAATTTTAGTGTGTACAATCATTTGTACAATTATTGTTAGAGGGCCTGCATCAAGACATAAATTTTTTTCACATCAGAAAACTAAGTAACAAAATTAACACAAATTACAAAAAATACAATGTGAACGTTGATTTATTGACTATCAGACGAGCCATCTACGTTGATCTGTCTGTTTACATTCCACTTATCATTTTACAAACTCCTGGTGAGGCTAAACTGGAAAAATTTATGCCATTGAATTCAAGTTTTAATTGGAGTCAATCTTTGCTGCTGGAAAATTATGTATGCATGTGTAAAATTATTTATGTATGTGCTCGTGGTAATGATTCGGTTATCCGATCTCGTAGATTGCGAGTCAGGAGCGATCGGGGCTCGGTTGGAAAACTGAAGCACAGGAAGGAAAACGGAAATTGGAGAAATTTAATTCAGCTGCTGATGAGAAGCGAAAAAACAGGTCAAAATATAGGTAAGTATCAAGGCTGGTTCTTGGTTCGATCATCGAGACAGTTAAATCGGTGTCGCAGAACTTTCACCGCTGCCCGACCGACTTTGCATGAAGGAAGAGAAATCGCGTTAGTGGTTCACATTAGGGCTTGTAAGTGGTTCATATTAGGGTGCTTGCTACCCAAGCACCCAGTTAGGGTGCTTGTAAGTGGTTCACATGGAACGTTATTATATATTATATTATATATTATATCTTATATATATTAGTCCACTGAGTATATGAATGCGTGGTGCAGGTTCCGGCAGGTATATGCGAGTATAGTTTCGACCACACCTAAAGCGTTAGCAGGTAGATATTCTGGAGCTGTAGGATACAGTGGATAAATGATTATTGTGGGGTAGCAAACATCTCACTCTTCATCTTTGTGACTGTCAACTCTAGAGTTGATCGTTTCTGCTAAGGAACATCATTAACGTTCATCGATTTTTAATTATACACAGAAAATATGATAAAAGTCTAAAATTGTTCATCGTTTCCTGCGACTTATTACCAAATTGTACAATATAGATAAAACATTATAATATTCCAACGCTGTTATTCTATACAAAATAATGCAGTGATAGCGTATAGGTAGGATTTTTCAACGCAAACTCCATGTAGCGCTGGACAGTATAAATAATATTAAACGCACATTGGAGGCCACAGATGCCGAGTCCTTATAGAGATAAATGTTGTTAAAGTTAGATTCCTATTTAGCTTTGGTTTGCCGGGCGTCTCTGAGTGCCAAACAATACGCTACATATAGTACCAAGTTCAGACTCGGCTGCGAGAGAGTGATCAAGCGTCCAACTGTCCGTACGGACCATCTTATGGTCTAACTTTAGCTATTATTGCTTCGATCAGGCAGACTATAAAATAAGAAACTTCTGTTCAATCAGAGGAATCAGCAATACTCCTCAGTCAGTCGGAACTTTGAGCCTCCCTTGTAGGACAGAAGTCTCTATCTGTCCAGATAATGCTTGCTTCGGAGTAACAACCTATTTCAATGCATTGTTGTTGCCGCTATTAAGATTGGTGTTACGTACATCACGCGTACTTACATGTTCTCGTCTTGTTGGCATTATTGAGACTGGCGTTACGTAAATCACGTGTACTTTCATGCGGTCTTCTTAATGGGAGAACAACTAATTATACACGGCCAACATTTCTCATGCAATATACATTACATTCAATACAAATATATACATTGAATACTGCGGTAAAATTGATCGCAGTTACCCTGATCAATTCGTTTTTACGTGAAAGTTACAATAAGAAGTTATTTAACCAAAGTGACATTTTATTCACTGTCGTATCGCTACGAGATGAAGAGATCAGAATGCGTGCAGAATAAATAACTGAATGAATCTCGTACTAAAATGTAACATAATCAACTATCAACATAATTTTATTGATTTCTGGTTAAATTGTAATCGTAGTAAATAGAAAAAGTTTTAATGATTGACAGGAGAAGTTTAATCGACAGATATTATAGAATCACAATGTAATGTTTTATACGATTTCTCATCCAAATCCTCTAAGGAACGCTAGTGATTGGAGAATGACTTAGGGGGACCAGCGAATATAATTCCAGCATCAACCCAACCTTTAATTTGAAGAACATTTTACGAAGATATCAAATCATATGTACTGGTTCAAGATTTTGAACATTCTCAGTTTGGGACTAAATATGACATATAGTTATTCTGTGTGACACTTTACATTTCCTTATCGAAATCATATATTATCGACAACTTTCAATTTTCGTAACCTGAAGTATTCTTTGGTAAATGCACTTTACCAATTTGCAATTTAAAAGCCCATACTCTTTACAATGATTATCGTTCATGTGAAATTAAATTTCGCAATTTATCCATCAAAGAATATTTTCTGCCTCGAAATCCTAAACAGCGTAAAACCGAGTCACTTAAACCGCATATTGCACATAATGTGATCCGTTATGGTCTGAACCGATGCAGACGACGCAGTCCGTTGATCGTGCTCACTGTAATGATATATTTGATTCTCAACAATGCACTTACTTCAGTCTCGCTACTTTCCAGGACTGAGTAAATCCCAACTCCGGGGTATCCAAAACTACTACCAACTTTCGACTCTCTACCGCCACAGACAGAAAAACTTCTTAATCTCTAACGCCCAAGTCAGTATATCTTCTGACGCTCTACCGACCATGACAAAATAACATCTGAATCTCTATTGCACAATACGGTACAACTTCTAACTGTCTGCCGTCCAATGCAATATTACTTTTACCTCTCTACAGCGCAAGACAGAATAACTTCTGACTCTAAACCACTTAGAAGTGGTCGAGAGTCAGAAGATTAAGGAAGGAAGAATACTGAAGTCAACAACTTCCCCTTACCTACTTAGTGAATATCAAGAAGTAGGAAACTGCTCACTCGATCGTCCAGACTCCATGATGGCTAAGTTGATTTCTAACTAAATTGTCCATAGACATTTTGTGGCCTAAATTTGCTACAAGCAAACTTGAATATATTGTAGGAGAGAAGTCATGTGCACGGAGCTCATAAGCGGTCGCTGTTTCGTCGATGTATGACCTACAGTGTTCCAAATGTCAGAGTAAGCTCTTGCGTTCGCCGGTTATGCATTTCATTATTCAAACCGAGACAGGTACGAATTATACATCAGGTCTGCTCCATGATCTAAAGCGAGTATTCAGGGATAATTCTTTTTTACATTTTGCTACTAATGTGATAGACAATATTTTTCTGTCAATTACGATTAGATGTTCAGCGAGTATAGATGTTCAGCGAGTATAGACGTTCCGGTACATCGTACTGACAAGGGCAGGTGCCTTTGTACGTGAACTATTTATGCGTATCAAACTGACTCGTGTCCCACATCTTTATCGAAATTCTCGGCTACTTGCGGCTGTACCTATTGGTAATACGAGCATCTAAACTTATTTATTGTGTAAGGATAATTAGAAGCCATGCTAAAACAAACTGTTTTAAATTACAATTATTATCAAACTACCTCTTGTAAAATTTCGAATGTTTGGTTAATTTCGTTAAGTTAGATGTTTTTTCACGGATATTTTGTTCAAATTGGGGATGGTTAATAGACAAAATCATGCAGCAGATGGAGGTAAAATTGTGAGAGGGAACGAGGCCGCGGCGGGTCAGAGGGCGGGCGGCTCCAAGTCTCCTCTTTCAAGGTTGTTTTGATAACAATAATTGTTGTTTTTTGTTGATGCTGTTACCGCTGTGGTTATTGCTGCGACGCTGCTGTTTTTGCTCATGCTGTTGCCGATATGGTTATTATTGCTGATACTGCTGTGTGAGCTCATGATGTGGTCGCTATATTTGTTGAATATTATGTTGTGTGAACTCTTAATTGCGTTTGTTGATAAGGTTGTTGACTACGAGGTTGAAGTTGATCCCGTTCTGATGTTTTAGAACTACAGTTCCATATAAATATTTTTTTATTTGTTCTTCTGCTTTCATATTCGTTACAACCTCTTCGTGGGATAAGACGTTGTTATTCTTATAAGACGTTGTATATATTCTTATAAGATAAGACGTTGTTATTCTTGCAACTCAACAGTTAATACACTAAGGATAAAACACACCTGCCGGGACACGGATGTCGATATCACTCCCTAAAACTAAGGTAGCTCATATTGATAGGTATCTTAAGCGTTGATGACGATGCGCGCTTTCCTCTCAACAGTACCAATGCTAATCATCGGAAACGTGAAAGTCTTTAAATATATAAGTGAATCGCTATGCTTAATATTTGACTCTTCTAACACGTAGGAAATCAATCGATTGACACACGATTAATAATTTTCATGAAATATGTACGCAATCAAGTAATTATTCCTTATTGCTCGCAGATATTTACAGATTTTGAACAAAAAATAAGTGAATAAAAAAACATTTTCATATTATAACACTCTAGCCAGAACGAATTAATTCTATAAAATAAATTTCCGCTACACATGCTCATGATTGGGGTAAGTTCAGTAGATGATTAATTCATATAATCATATTTAAGTGTTCAGTATTGCACTGAGAAAAAGTTTGTGCGAAGATTTGTGACGCTGCGAGTTATAATAAACGCCTTGACCTGAGACTGGCAGCTGCCGTGGAGCCACGACAAATATCGTCGGCCTATTATTGGTATTCTCTCGGCCACCAAATATACCTCCGTGATTCTAAAGGATTTTCAGCGTTGTCCTGAAGGCATGCTAAACCCACACCGTACATCGGGTCAAGGTGTCTTTTCTAATCCACGTAAATAGGGACCTGTGACGCGAGTTGTCGAGCCTACGTGTATCTTTCATGCTGAAAATCGGAGGAGGTTCATGAGACAACAGATGAATTTCCGACGTCGACCGATGCTGATTTAGCTATTATTTACATTATATGCAGGATAACGAGAATAATAATGTATTGATAATATGCATTGATAATATGCAGGATAACGAGAATATGCACGCAAGATTTTTAAATGCCGAAATTGTTATTATTGATTAGAAGATTTCATGTTCGAAAATTTGTTTGTAGATTGTGGACTAGGTTGTATTAAGCCAGAATTGCAACACGTACCGAAACGTCTGACCCTGCCATTTTTATTATAGACAGACAAGAAAATATCTGCCCGACACCTCGGGTGCATAATTCCTAGCTCAACAACACGCGCACGAACTTAGGACGAAGCTAAATAGCAATGTTTATACAGTATTTTCATTCAGGACACAGCGTGATGCCAAAAGTGAATGCTTGACAGATTCTCTTATCAGAGGTCTGAGAAAACAATGAATAGCAATACGACCCAGCGCGTCTTTAATTTCCTTCAAATTCCGTTCGCTTTTGACCAAATAAAAAAGCGCCAAAAGCGTAATATTTTGCCGACAAACTTCATTTTGAAAGAGGAGAGCTTTTTATACCTGCGACAATATAGGTTCTTGTAAACAAAAACAATCTCATTCATGAATTACTAAACTCATGCATTTAATTTCAGTTAGCTCCTTAAAATGAGATTTATTGTACTCACGTGTCCTCAGAAGTGCTTCTGGAGCTGGCCAGAGTCACCTGACTCTCCGCTTTGTTGGGCTTGACGGGATCAGGCATACCGCCTCATAGGCAGTAACTGTTTCTAAGCACTGTACTATAGACTGGACAACTTTGCTGTTCGTGATACTGGGCTGAGACGGCACGAGCTTTGCGACAGACTGTACAGCTAGAAGATCACAAGGAGGAGTCAGTTAGTGGAGCTTCCAAAGACGCCTATTTCATGCTGTCAACCAACATGGAGAAGAGTTAGAGCGTTGCATGCATAAACTCAAACCCGAAACTTTCCATAAATTCAGCATGAAGGAATAATCTATGAGCGTGAAATAAGCGTTGGCAATATTTACCCCAACGTACGAAATTAGTTAATGAAATTCAAGCGATGGAAGATAGATATGAAACAATTGTATTCCAAAAGAAAAAGGCGACTACAACCACAAAATAATACAGAAATCCCTAGGTCAAAAATGGTGTAAATAAAGAGCAAATACTTGATTACAGAGTTAATACAATGGAAAGAACAGTCAAGCTTTAAAAAATTATCTAAATTTTATTAATTTACGCCTTCCGTATTGAGCAGTCACGACCATCCAAAGTCAAACTCGTACATGAATATGAGTATTTTTTGAGTAATAAGTACAGCGATGTTAATCATTCAATTTGTGTTTCGACAGTGCAATAAAACCGTTGAATAGAGGCTAAATGTTTAGCATCGATACAAATTACTCAACTTTGGAAAAGCTGCATTCATTTCACAGGATTTGTAAAGAGAAAGTACCAAGTATTACACGAAGCTGCAGTTAGCGAAAATTGTGCGTGCTCGAGAAGAAGGCTCTCGTCACAATATGCTACGATCGTTCGACAAATTTAGAATAAGGCTACACTCCATCAATGAAATACAATGTAAAGTCACGAAAAAATTATTTATAAAACGCAATAAGAAAGGCAGGTTAATGTTAATCCCATGTTGCTTTATCTATATTCGAAAATTTTGGTCTCATTTGACGCTTTTCAACAGCATTCATAAATCTTGATAAGCATAAAGAGGATGAGGACTGTGGAGATGGCGGTGTAACAGAGCTCTATGGTAACGAGCTTTTGAGACGTGCTGGGTTTCAGTTCTGTATTGAAGTCATACATCGTGGCGGTGATATGAGCACCTTATAACGAGACTATTCCTGTGGCGAAACGATCGCGTTAGGGGGGGGTGATATGAACAACACCTTATAACGAGACGATCCCAGTGACGAAACGATCGAGTTAGGGTGTTGCAGTGCGACTGAAATAGCTCGAAGAATATAGCGTTGACGCTGTAAGAGGGAATGAACAACGCAAACTCCGGGATTCTCGAAGAGGCAAATATTAAGATAAATTTTGTAATAACGGAAAATTCATGAATATAATAATTTTGAATGAGAATTGGCCAAAAAAAAATCTGAAATTTTAGATTATACAAGTATCAATTCGTATAAAATAAAAAGATTTTAAATAAAGAAAATTTCAGAGCCATAACCTTGAGAAGAAGGAACAACGTAACTTTGTAATTTGCCGATTTACCGTTGTCAGGTGAAACTAAAAAAAAATCGGCGTTTGAGTAAATGTAGCTAAGCAACATTCGCTGCGTAACTCCGGTCCAGCTGCAAGACTACGTCGTACAATCAACGTCTGAGCGGCTCGGTAGAAAGTTCTCCGCTGGACGACTGGCCTAGAGCTCACACATGAAAGTGAGAGCTGTCGGTCTGGTCTTGGGAAACGGCAAGCGATTGAAGAGAAACAGTCACATGAAACTTAAAGACGTGAATTTTATAATATACTGAACTCTTATTTCGAGGAAAGTGAACGCTAGAAGGAAGAATAGCTTTGTACCCTCAATGAGAGCAGTCAAGTTTGAGAAAAAATTAACAAATAACGAATCAAGAGGAAATTCCAATCCACTTTCAAAGAAGAATGATAACCAATACAATAAATTCGGTAAGAAAAAGATCACCTTGGAAAAAAAAATTCAGAAGTATAATACCGGAGTTCAGGAGGCCGTGATCCCCAAGAAGATGAATGAGACAAGTTTCCTAATTACCAAAGTTTGGAACAGAGATGATAAGGAAAGTGTAAGACGTTTAAAGAACTTAGCAGTGCTCGCTGCGTCGTTTGCAAAGTGTCAGAATATCTAGCGCTGTAAAAATAAAAGAGACAGGGCTATTGAAGGTGGTGCTTTTGTTCGTCAGTTAAGAACTACACTCTTGAGTAATTTAAAATAAAACTATTAAAATTATGTTCATTTTAAAATGTAGGATGATGAATCAATTTTTAACAATGGAATTCAAACTAAATTACGCCGTGCACGTATGTTGTGAAACTGATAGTTTTTTAGTTTCACAGCATACAAGGCAGCCGTACGAATTATTATAGTTGCCAAAGAGACAGTCGAGTTGCTCACTAACTGTAGGAACTTCGTGCATTCTGCACTGGGGCGAATAGCCCGATGTTGAAACAAGATTATTTAGGATATTTAAACAGGTATAATTCTTCTAATATCGAGAGCAAATATGAGTTGGATGTCACTTTATACTTCCACTGTCCAGAATTCAGAAATTCGATATCAATAAATGTTTTCGTTTTTAAATTCTCGCATAATCGGATATATGATAATAGCAAGCTTTCAACCAATTCATCATCCCACGGGTTTCTAGAATAATAGACAAGAACATGTTATCTCAGTTGAGCGAACTGACAATTTTAAATTCGTTCTTAAAACACCGAGGGTTTAAAAAGAATTTCTACCAATTCCACAAGATTTAAATCGGACACTTTAACAAGGCAGAACTAAGTCTCAAACCATCCTAACAGCATAAGCTCATTCTCAGCCTCATTTCATAGAGAACCTATACAATTACAGAGTATATTGGCCATGGTAATTAGTGCCAGTACGTTTCCCCCTATTTGTTCTCATATGATTGGTTCAGCACATAAACGTTCTATGGCAACAGGTGCGCATGGTTCTCAATTATCCTTCAGTTACGAGTCCCTGTGCAGGGAATGCATAATTCAGTCATTAACCAACATGCAGTGGTGAAAAAGTGGAGCCACGCCGGTCAGTTAAAAGCACAATAGGTTAAACAACGATAGGATGGTAGTTCCAGGTAACGGCGAGCAAGCGGAGCGATGGAGCACTAGTGCACTACCTCTCTACCAGACTGCCAGCTCGCTACTGACAGGGGGTCGCGCGTGCCAAACCATTTTCAACATCAGCTTGCTTTGTTTACATCGAGAAACGCGCGCATTGAAGCTTGGAATGCTTTCCGCAAAATATGAACAGAGCCTTCGATTTTGTTAATGTAATTTTTTAAAGCATCATCATCTCGCTTATTCATCAGATTACAAATCTGAAGAAGAACCACAAAAAATTCAGCGGAATATGGTTTGATAAACAGTTGTTTTAACAGAATAACATATTAATATGAATAAAACAACCTCACGCAAATCAATAGCATTGACGCATTTTCTGTTATGATCAAAAAATATCTTTTCATATGAAATTTATGAAGAACTCTGTTTAAATTTATGATTCTCAGCAGCGAACTTATATTTTAATAATATTTATTGAATATTTAGCACACAATATGCACACAAAATTTAGCACACAATACGAACCCTTCACGGTAGGAAGGCACTGCTTCTGCAGACAAGTAAGGAGAGAAACCTGTAATATAATTATTATATTATTATTATTATTATTATTATTATTATTATTATTATTATTATTACGATATTATTAGGACACTGATACGGGCTCAGCTTTCAAGAGCTATGCTGAAATATTAATTTGAACTAAAGAACTAGAGATAAAATTATCACTCCGGTAACCTCGAGATCGCGATAGAGTGAGCAAAGTCGATAAGGATTTTCAAAATACGATTTTGATTTTTTCATTTAACATTTACACCCTGGTAATTGAATTAAATCAATGAATTTAAAAATACTTCCTTCACATAACAAAAAATATAACTCAGTACTCACTGTAGTAAGCGACAGAGAGCGCATTTTCTCATCGACGAAAACGTGAAGTCACGGACGGACAGACAGACAGACGGACAAACCGACGGACGGACGAACATGGCTAGCACAATAGTGCATTTTTTCATAAATGAGAAAATGCGCTAAAAACAGCGTGTATATGTATGGTAATGAACTACACGATCAAGTATAAGTTTAATGAATGTAATGAAGAGATCATTGTCCGGCATGAAGACAATGAGCGCGTAACGATACAGATAATAGTGCCCTTATATATCGGCTTGTAGTCCGCAATTGCTGATGTATGGTCAACAGTTGAAATACGTAATAAGCTGCAGTAGATTAATTTAGCGGATGTAGTATTCAACGCGTAGCGTATTTTGTCAACTTTATTCGCAGAAACCTTTTGAGTGCTGTGCTTCTTCGATAAATATTTGCAAAATTCCATACGTAATCGTAAAACGCCGTTTACATAAATAGCGTTTATTTAATCTTATATTCATCAGAAAACACAAAGCCTATGCGTAAAACGCTGACTCTGAGATTGATGCAGCTTGATTGCAACGAACTTCGTTCATTGGAGTCGCGTGCGAACTCTTGAACCTTTGCACGTAGTGAACAATTTGTCAATGTTGTGATAATTACAGAAGCCTGGGAAGCTCTGCTTTTACTGGAAGAGCAGGTTGAGGAGCCACATTTTGGCCTGCAACAATCGTGGAAATTAAACTTGGCAGCAAGGAAATAGTAAGCTTCGAATTGAGCTTCAAAAACATAAAGAAGTCATTAAATTTTGCTTCAGATAAGCAATTTTTTGCTTTCTAAAATATAAATGAAAATCATGTAAATTAAACTTGGCAGCAAGGAAATAGTAAACTTTGAACTGAGGTTCAAAAACATAAAGAAGTCATTAAATTTTGCTTGAAAATAAGCAATTCTTTGCTTTCTAAAATATAAATGAAAATCATTGAAATTAAATCTGTCAGGAAACAATAGCAAGCCATAAACTTAGGTTCATGACAAAAAACTAACAAAATTCACTTAAACTAACGAATTCTTAGCTTCCTAAAATATTTTCTCATATAACGTCGGAGTAATCCATTGATGCAACAGAACGAATCACTCTAACAAGAAACACAGAGATGTCACTGCGCCACCAAACCATACATAGAAGAATATAGTTGTTGTATCTTGACGAGGAGGTCCGGTTTTATGACTAATAAGAAAATATTAGTTATAATTTATAAGTCAAACAAGTAACTGGAAGAAAAATCTGGACGAACTCGCATGAAAGATAGAGAAAAAAAATGATTTTTTTTTCTCACCGCAGCTTCACTATACAATTTTAAGAATTTAGTACATTCCAAGAACACGCAAAAGACTTCTACTTATAATCAAAGTAATATAATACTACCTATAATATAAACTCTGCTTATAATCAAAGTAACCGTTAATATATTCGTTAAGTTGTCACAATTCTATTTCGATGTAGTACTTGTATGACTTCTGAAGGAACACTGGACATCTGAAGGCATAACAGTTAACAATGCTATGTTTTTTAACTTTGATTCTGGCTAAATTTCGCAAGTATTGTGCAGATCAATTAAAAGGAAGAATTAGTCGGAGAACTCCACTGCGAAATTGATAGAATGCTTAAATGATATTACCATGTGTTGTTTCATCCGATGAATTCATCTCTTCGAGCTCTGTGAATCATATTTTAGTCTCTATTTGCTTGATTAATCACATTTTCTTTGGTGCGAAATTTCTTTGCTACCATATATTTAATACACGTTCAGCTTGAATGTTGTTAAGCCATACCAAAGTAACAAATGATATGGGCCTATCAATAGTAATTCATAATATTTCCAAATTAAGAAGGTCGTAATTGAGCCTAAATACAAGCAATTCTAGCAGATTGTAATTTTAGCAGCTTGACACCGGACACTTACGCATAACTATTTCTTGCGTTTTGTACGGACATTTTTTTTCAAATTTCACTCCGTTCACAAAAATATCAATCTAATTAAATAAAGTTCAAACTGTCTTGATTTTTTCATTCAGAACGCGTCAGTTGAATATCAAACAGCCGTTTTCATCACATGCATGATATATTATAAATTCTAAAGACCACTGTCAACATAAAAAGACTAATAGGATTTTCTTCTCAGGGCCTGTATAGCTTCTGCTGAATAAAAACAAGTTCAATTCTTCATTGCTTCGTTTTGTTTTTCGAGTTAAAATCTAATGACTTACTGTAATATATTCAGTGATATAGTGCGTGTGCACAGTCGACACTTTTTCGAAAGTGAAAACTTTCATTTCGCTTGCAGCAAATTTCGCGCATCAGTGTCATCCGAATGATTACATGGCTGAGCTTCTCGGAAATCTCAATGCTCGAAAATGGTGATCCAGCACACAATTGTTGCAGAAACTTTTGGCTGGTCCCTGCATTGTTCTGCACGTGTAGTAGTTTCTTAATCGTCCGTAGGTAAATTATATTCAGTTAACGCCAAAGACGGCGTGTAATCTGAAACTTGTTACTCTCAAAAAAATTTGTTCAACTAGTATTTTTATGTAATATAGGTTCAACAAAGATATTTATAATTCATTCTTTAGTTGCTGTCATGTAAGTCAGTTAACCCTTTGTCTATATTTACGTTCACCATCTCAAAACCGTTCCGCATCTAAAGGCCTGTTAAACTCAGCCACCTTCAGTATACAGAGTTGTAAGATATATAACAAGTACATTATATGAAGCTGAAACCACTCAAGACACATCACAGCTGAACTAATGAAATTAATTACAGGATATATAATTACATCATGATACTTGGTCATCATGTTTCAACATTGTTCCAAACTTATCGCCATTTTAATTCATACACGCGAGGCCTGTGTGTTTAATCATTTACATCCATAAGTCAGAAATAAAAGGAACTTATGAATATTTGAAAAGCTATAATTTTGTTTATTGTGATTCCGGCACTCTACCTGAATAAAGCGGGATGGATACTTCTTGGTTTCTTTGACGTCGAGTAAAATGTCCAATTGATTGCCAGGAGCGAGGATAAAAATCCTTCAGAATCATCTCAGGCAGCAGCTTGCAAGCAACACAAAAGGTGAACACGACCGAGACCGATTAAGATAAGATTTTCTCAAGCAATCAATAAATGGTGCAGTGACAGGAGGCTCGTGCTTTTAACCCTTAGTCATGCAGTGACTAAGGAGAAGCCAAGGCGAACCAACATTTGACTTATTTTTAGATTGAATGAAATGAAGGAATGGAGGTTCAAGAATGCGCAATTAGGAATATTCGAAACCAATTCGGCAAAAGAACTTCAAATTATCGACTGAAAAATTACATAACTGGTCATGACAAAATTCTATAATAAAAATTTGCATGGGAAATGACTTCAAAATTGCTGTGTTATCAATCAATTTACACTTGTTGGCTAGCAAGCTATATATCTAGGCAACTTAAAGCAATAAAATCCGCTGGGTGCATCGAGGGAAGGCCACGTTCTCAAATCACGGCTATGCGACGGCAGACGCATTGAAAGAATCAAAGAGCATACGTAATCAAATAAGGAATCACAGTCTGTACATGTTTGTCCTCGCCCATACATCAGACATGACACGGCAGATGGCACTGCCACGAGTCAATTAGATGCGTGACGGAGCACTACACGCGTAGGCACAAAGCTGGCTTCAGTTGGGCGCCAATGGAGACACATCACGATGGCCCACAATCTGGTTCTTCATATTAATCCAACACTCGACACCAATTAAGATTGAGGCTCCTTGCAGCCTGAAGGTCTAGATGACGCAGGCATGTCTTAAGGTGCAGGTCGGTAAGATATTTTCGGCGCGTCCTAATCCTGGTCCTTGTGAACTATAAGAGACAAATTGTTGTTTATCTACTGGTCATTAGTACTCTACTTCATCTGAAATATTTTCAAGATTCGAACCTCTTGTAATAAAACAATCATAAGAAGTGATGGAACTAATTTCGCTCACACAAATCATTTCGATGAAAATGATTTATAAAAACGTATCCTGAAAATTTCCTTTCTATACATTAATATGTTGACAGTAGAAGCAGAAGCATTAATTTACATCTTGAACTAGTATTACTTAATTTATGCCAGAAGAAGCGCAGCATAGCAATGCAAAGCACAATTTACAAGTAGTTCAACATTTTTCCTGCCACCGGCCTTGGCCACCGCGCCACTATAACCTGCATGCCGCGGCAGGCAACGCATGGCAGATTGTCGAGCCGCGGGGTGATTGCGGGTTGACGAGCTAGGGGGTGATTGCGAATTGTCGAGCCAGGGGGTGATTGCGAATTGACGAGCCAGGGGGTGATTGCGAATTGACGAGCCAGGGGTGATTGCGAATTGTCGAGCCGCATGGTGATTGCGGATTGACGAGCCAGGGGGTGATTGAGAATTGTCGAGCCAGGGGGTGATTGCGAATTAATGAGCCGCATGATGATTGCGGATTGTCGAGCCGTATGGTGATTGCGGATTGACGAGCCAGGGGGTGATTGCGGATTGACGAACCACGGTGTGATTACCGATTGACGAGCCGTGGGGTGATTGTGGATTGCGGTCTGAAGACCAGGATGAAGAAAGCTCTTCAGGAACGGCGATCACAGAACTTTCGTTCCTTAAAACGCGTTATTGTGGTGGTTCGCACAGCAAGCACGAAATGCTCATATGTATATGCGAACAAAATATATTATTGTCCGCGTGAAAGTGCTCAAATTTTTGCCCTCTTGTAGTTATATTAGCAATTACAAATTTACGCATTTGCAAAGCAGTGTGAAAAATATACATTTCAAAATCTATTAGGTTTTCTTATATTCATGAAAATGTTAGTACACATTTTCACACATATGAGTGATACACACATCGCCCATTTGTGTGCACACACAAATGGGCCATACATTTGTGGAAAAAGATTCATTTTATATAAATAATTCGTTTCTTGTGCAATTAAGTATATTAAAATCTCCTCGTTTCATTCAAATAACATGAGCGACTTAAGGTATTTTATCAGAACAATATATGAAAATTTATTACCAGAGACGAACACTTATTTTCACATAATTCATCGCGCAGCAGCGACAGTCTTGCTAACGCTCTTCAACGACCGATTTGATGAACATCTGCTCACCATTCACCTCAATTACAGCAGTCGATCAACTAACCAGATCAACATCTGCTGACCGTACACAGTCTCAAAAATGCTTTCAAATCAAGATATAAAATGCCGGGCTCTTCATGATGTCGGGAATGATAACGTAAATATTCATATGATAATTACTTACGGTTGGGATAATGTAAATATTTATCTATATCTTCGCAAGGATCGATCATTAAATGTGATATTGCGTTAATATTCTCTGTTTTCTTGACCAGATGACAGTCAAAGCGTCAGACGTAACAAAGCTGTACTTTTTTAAAAAGCAAAGAAAGAAAGGTTTCAAAAACTACTATATTAGTTAAATGGAACGTTTTTTTTTGAAAATAATAACCAGGAATTTGCACAAAGAAATTTGCCTTTTGTTTTCAACTTTTTTCATTATAGATTTCACTCCTGAAAGTTTTAAGAGTTCTATTTTACTAGCCCTGAACAAATTACTGCTTGGAGACTTCAGTGCGATTGACGCGTTAATTGGCGCCATGAAGATTCAGTGATAGTAACAAGAAAAAAAAACAAAAAAAATTCCCAATAACGCTCAAGACTGCCTGCAATTTCAAGACTGCCTCTGCCTACTAGATGATGCAACGAAATCAACGCTACAAGCTCTTAGGTACCATCAAGCACCGAGATACAGAAAAGTAAAAGTATTATTATCCCTGAACATAAATAAAGTAAATGAATATGATAACCAATCAGTTCCAGACCATAGATTAAATGAAGCAAATAATTTAGAAGTTCGATCACAGTTTCACTTTACTGAACTTGTCAGACAAATCAATCTTGTCGGCCGCATTAGAACGAGAAGTACAAGTAGCATGCATTTTTAAAGATACTGAACAACTGAGAACTTTAACTAGTTATTTGTTGAGATGCATTGCCAGGACAAGAGCTTGATAAAGAACAGAAAATTCATGCGAAGATTAGAATTTTTCCAGCTATTTTCCGATCATTATCGCCATACTTTATGCATATGAAATTATACATTTTCATATATGTCGTTTAAAATTCCCTTACGTCGAAACTTGAAGATGATCCTCAATGAAATGATCGGCTTGAGTGTATTTGCAAAAATGAACGTTAGCAGTGAATTCTTAGTTTAAATTAGTCGATTTAAAAATTTTGTCAATAAATTTCAATCACATCTTTTCGAGGTATTATAATTATTCATATTACCATTACGACATCAAATTCGATCTCTTCAGATGAAGCCATAAATTCTTGAGCCGTGTGGAAGATTTGAATACAATATGTACAAAGATTAGAAACCTAAGAAAGTTCGTGATTTACAAACACAAACCCACCAATGACCGAACCGTTTATTGAACTGGTAAGAGAAAATTTATTCAAACGTAATCCGCTTTTGCCTTAGATAACTTTCCCTCTTAGTCAACTGTAGGACATTAATCTCCCACATCCCAACCGTATCAAATGGTTCTAGATTTACCACACGAATTGGCTGAGAAAACTTGTATTTTCAATTTGATGAGATGACCTTGCCAAGTTCATGGAAGAAATGCTCATTGCTGAATATATGTTACATAATTTGAGTTAAAATTCAATTTCGAATTGAGAATTCGTTTACTCACAGGAAAAGTTTGTCAATGCTTGTCCTCTCTTGCACCTCCTGCAATGATGACCTGCGGCTGATAAGCAAGACGTGTTTGGCCGATAGCTTGGGGCGCTCTGCAAGCCGTTCAATGAGATCAAAATTTCTAATAGTGAAAAAGCTCAGGCAGCCGTTGCATTCAACTTGTTTCCTCACACACTTCATGGGAAAGAGGTTATGATATGCATGCCCTATTGAAGGATATTGAAGAAGGTCTTCATTGAGAAGAAATGTTCGAGCAAAAACAGAAGTTCATTTTTATGGATATTGTCTCCTCAGATATTCGACTCATAAGCAGTCGTATTTGTGCAACTATATTGGAGGTCACTGGTGAAAGTCTTTTGCAATCATAACCAAGACTGCAACGTCACGATTATTGGATTTCAATTGTAAATAAAATGCGAGGGTCACAACTCATGCATGAAAGAGAATTGCAAACTGCAAAAGATTTTCGTTTCATTAGACAAAAATAAATGCATACTTCAGCCCAACCGCCCATAACGAGTCATCCTATTGCATTCTCAAATATTTCTATTTAGATTTTACTTACAATTTCTGTTGTTAGAACAATATTACTATATTTTTACGTAATTACAGTTAAAATGAGGTATCGCAGTAATCAATCCCTCAATTATCCCGGTTAATATAGTAAAATTTATGCATGGCAGCTTCGTTCACTGTTTCCGCAAAGGCACCACAAAGGTGTGTATCAACTGTTCCTGATCTGCTTAAAGTTCCACTCGTACTTTCCGCCATCGACACCCTCGTGCTTGTTCCCCTTCTGCATGCTACAGCTGGCGTCTTCCTGTTAGCACGGCGGCAGCGGCCGAGTTAAATGAAAGGAAAAGTATTTCCGAAGTGAGAAGAATTTAGTGGAACGTTGAATACTTGGATAAATTATCTTTAAAGTTTCATAATTCGCGAATAATTCAAGAAAGACATTTTCATAATTCAAGAACGATATCAAGGCTAACCATCAATTATCAAAATCATGTACCGATATATAAAAAATAAAAAAAAATTAACCCGCCTATGTATATTTGCCCTAATATTGTTAACCAAATGTAGCAATTGAATTTTTTCAAGATAGACTTGATGGATAACAAATGTATGTGGCGATTAGATTATTCGTCACAAAATCGCCATCTATTTTGTTTCAGGCAAGTATCTATAGAGGTAATAAATGACATAGATTTCGTCAAGTTTTCAGATTGAAAACGAAAAAAGATGATGATGTCGGCGTGACCAACCGTATTAAACCAACTATATTACATGACCGACCATTCTGAAATATCACTCTCACCGTCCTGGTCCTTGGATGCATGCATGTACCTAACTCTTCCGGTTTAGAAAACTGCTAACATATTTTTGCGTTTTGATCAGAGCATCCCTGAAGCTGCTTACCAAACACACATGGGGCATCGTTCAGTGCATGACTCATTCAAGGTAGTAAATAGGTCGGCGACGTGACTGTTTGATGAAAGCTTACACGGCGCCATTAGAGATTATTGCTATTATGATATTAAACATTCGCATTAACCTTTTGCCGGTCTGTTGAACGAATGAAATTTGAATCAACCATCGCAAGCTCAGTTGATCGAAAACATTTATTGCACAATTCACAATACAACTTAACGATATTGACTGCGTCGAAATTTCTGTATGTATGAATGGCACACAAATTGTCCAATAGAAGTCACTATATTCGCTACTTAGACAAAATCAACATGAAGGAACATTCTTATCTCATATTTTATCGGATACAAGGCATGATTACCTGCATATGTTGCAGACCATCCAACCAATGAGAGCCCGTGTGAGCTCTAACAGGTACACGAAGGTGTAACTTGATCAGACCATGGAGTGAAGGAACGCTCACGAGTATGTATATTGAACAGTCCCAGTTATCGTAGTGTTTGTACGACAAGATCGCTTGCTTAACGTCATAATCTGAGCCACACATTGAATGTGACTCTGACAAGCACATGGGATTACGAACACGGCGAAGGACTGTCGTCTTCATTATAGCCAAGTGATACATCAGGCGTATGAACATAGCTGAGACACGGACTTGGGTGGTCATAAAATGGTGCAATTTTTTTTTTTGCAGAGCAATGCGGGCATGAATAAAGTCTATTTTTTCCTAGCCTCATATAAACGCTCGAGGGTTTTCTGATAGATAAGAGCACATAAATGCAAAACCGATTCAAATACTTCAAATCCAATTCTATTTAGGGCATCTTGTATGTGACTGCGAAGAATAACTGGATAAGCTATTCCATTGAAAAAAATTAGACCTTTGTATTAATAGCTTCGTCGAGTTATGTATCAATTATATAATTTTCCAAATTACCTGTACCATTCGAAACCTAAAAAAAATTCACCGGTCACACTGACACCCAAATTCATAGGAAAAATCAAACATGAATTGAAAGAAAGCATCGGGCTTTTTACATCAATAAAGTTTGGCTAATCAATTGTACATGGGTTTCCATCGCGGCAAAAGCCGACCATGGCATGGTTCTTCTGGGGTTTGCGTGAATCATTCATTATCCGGCAAACAATTGTGATGTTGTTGCGTCACTCGTTGTTAGGTTGGAAACACGTGTGATGACGCGTCACCCACAACCCTGATGTCTGGCAATGAAAAACTCCGTGTTACGTTATAGAATAGTGAGAACCTGATAGAAGGCAATGAGAACCAGTATTCATTTTTTTATACATATATGATAATCAAGACTAACTGATTCGGGCTCCTTATAACCTACTCTCAGTCATTTGACTCCGCAGCTATTCTTGAATAGTTGACAAACTATTCATATTAGCGATCGCAAAAATCTTTATTTTCTTACAGAGGATTTTCAGTCTTAGAGACATTTGAATAAATTATTGATGATTAATAGACGAAACGAAAATAGTTTCTTTTAAAAAGATGATACTCACAAACTGTTATCATGAACGAGGATATAAGCTCTCACTTTTGAATGTAAGCATGTAAATTTAATATCCAGCAGCCTTGGGGCAACCTGCAACAGCATACATCCTGTCAACGCAACATCGCTTTTTCAAACTTATTTTAAAAAGTTTGAAAAACTTAACCATAAAAAACTTAACCATTTAAAAAACTTAACCATAATATCAGGAAGATTTTTCGGTCAGGTCAAGATTAAATGATTGACTTTCTAGGCTGTCGCCGATTTTCGAAAAAAATCTGCCACAAGGGTAATACCATTTGAGATCAGCCGATAAAAACACCCAATGTACAAACTGATCAAGTTCTCTAATAAACTTTGACGTAGTGTTGAGGATAATCGTAGAACCAATAAATAAAAAATTGCAGAGCATTCGAGCGACTTTGTGTTGCCAGCCAAGTTGCAATGGACGCTGAAGGAAGTTACTCACTGCGCGAGAACAAAAGTTGAACGCGCGACTGACTGAAATACGATTGTGGACAACCAACAATGGTGCGTTAAGTTGTGCGGAGCGTGCATGATGCGAATTGTGACACCATGTGAAGGCGTTACGTCGAGTGCGTCGTACGTTTGTTATGTCACAGTGCCTCTTCTGTCGGCGACTTTGAGTATACCAATTAGCAGCGTTACATGGCCTCGTGTAAATTACGTCACGACGCCTCTCCTCCAGCGACCATAAGGGTATACCATGCGATTGGCCGTGTTGCGTTGTCAAAGCAAGAATATGTATTACAAATAGAATTCAGCGACTAGATACATAGAAAATAATTCATTTGTGTCAGGGTCGTCCACTTTTGACGTATTACCATCTTGTCGTATGTTTTAGAAATACATTTAATTAATAAACAACCTTTTTCAAACGATTGGATTTCATTACCCGTTACCGACACGCCGCGCAGTATTGAGAGTGAAGGACACGATCCATTGAATCGCCGTCCTCAATGTTATGATGGCGAACCGAATCGATGATGACAGACGATACAACAGGTTAGTGTTTTGCTAACACATGCACGCGTCAATACAAGGCAGACTCTATCATTCTAAAGTTGTGTTCGTAAAACTATTTGCTGCTATTCTCAATCCACTTTCGTTTATTTAATATGAAAGGAATAGATATTTCAGCTTAAAAATATTAAATGAATCAGCTGATATGAGGTAGTGAAATTATGTAAGGTAAATTTATTAGTCAACTTAAAAATGAGTCATCGAAGAGTTATCAGAAACAAAATACGTTATTTGGTTCCTTTATGTTAAACATAGCTGTTAATTCAAAAAATGACTTACATGAAGGACTCATGTTTACGTAACACCAAACTGCGTTTGAATTGCGTGCAGCAGAGCAATTCAGGCGATGCGTAATTGTCGACAGGTGATGGCTGAATATTGTCCTTTGTTAGGAGGACAAATGTTACTAGAATTGCAACGAACTAGCCGATGTCAGAGGCCGCTTTACATTAAAGCTTATACGCAGTGTTTGCATTCAGCGTCATCAACAGTAGTCAGAATGGAATGACTCAGAATTGCGTTCATTATCACCAGTTCAAAGTTGATAATTAATCATAAATTCAAAGGATAAATTTGCCACCTGAATGGGAATTTTCCAAAGTTTGATACATGCCGCTGTGTTACTTGTAGAACATTGGACCTGATAATCAGAATTAATTAATCCCTGGAGGAAAACATTTCATCAACCCTGTAAACGTGCTTGAAAAAGGCTCGGATGTACCAGAAAGGAGCTCGAATGGTAAGTAATTTCCTTATGTTAACTTTGAGAGAAATTATTCTGATACATTTATGCTCAAGGTCTCGCCGAAACGACATATTATGGCCTTACCAACGTTCGAAGCAGCAGCATTGTTTGCAACACAGACACACATTTTTGCCGGCACTCGTGCGTCGTGAGGCGTTCACATCGTAGCCATTCTGAAGACATCGTTGCAGCCGAGCCTCTTGCTTGATCAACACGTGTTGCGTCCATCTCAATTCAATTGTTATCATCTAAGGTGGAAGCTAAAACCACATAAAAGAGAAGTGAAAAATCTTGATGCTGTAATCTTTCAGTTCGCTGGTGGTGCAAGCGGTCGAGGTAAGGACACCGGAAGTCGCAAAGCACAATCCGACATTGTTGATTGTTTGTAGATCTGAGCAAATCATCAAGACTTGCGATAGAAGCAGCGGAAAACTAAATAAAGACACGCAAGTTATCTAATAGCTTTTGAAAGTAATCACTGTAGCAGATTTGTAAAAAACAAAACTGTCGAGAATTTCCAAAATTAGTGCAAAGAAATAAGCATGGATAGATGAGCTAATGAATAGTCATGACGAGCAGGCTATCAAATAAGGTATTTAATAATATTAGTGATCAAAATAATAATTTCTGACATATATAGGCGAAACATGTATCATTTAATTTTACGAACACCTCTTAAATCGGGAGTTGAAGACAAAAACAAAGATAAAATCATTACTCTCTCAAGCCGTCTAAGATTTTGTACCGACAACGCTTTTTTTACACTTTTTTCCTTTTTGGCCAACAGCTGGAAGTCGATCATCTCGGTTTTTGACCAGAGAATGCAAGAAAATGTAAAACCACAAGACCTCGGAATCAAACCCTTTGGCAGCTGACAGCATTTGACTAAGAAATTTTTACCAAATGAAGGTAAGAGAGTTTGCTCCTTAGCATTGTTACTGACAATTCCGGCTCCTGGATCGTAGGAACTGATTTCTCTAATTTGAGAATAAATTTATTCGGATCTCGACCGCACTTCGGATCTTGACCGCAGGCCACTGACATGTGGAACAGCCTCCCTGAAGATATTGTTGACGCTCCGAGTATGAACGCGTTCAAGAACAGACTAGACAAGGCCATGCATGAGCATATGTTTAGTCTTAAAATGCCTCGTACCCTACGGAACAACTGACATCTAGAAGCTATTTTAAATCTACCGTCCGTTGAAAAGATCTGATCAAAAGGCCAGTCTAGTCAAGAAAAGTACAAGAATCGGCGACAGGCCTATCCAGGCCTATTCTTTAAATGCCGAAGATACTAATAAAACATACTATACTATACTACTATACTTCCGAAAATAATTTTTGTCGAGAACCTAGAATACTGAATTAGAAACGCATAGTTTGATATCCCTTTGACACACCTCTCGCTTCTCATGGCTCTCATTGCCTGACACCTCCATCACTCATCTATATCTCATATAAATTCACGTCAATTTGCAAGAATGTATTCATTTCTCTGGTGCAGGCAGTCAAGATCAATATGCTGCCATGGCAGCATAGATTCTTTTAAAAATTATGTTATCGTGGTTTCCAAGTAAAACGCGATTGCATTATATCTGTAAGAATAGTTATTAATTTACATTGCTGGATAATCCATGAAATAAACAAATAAAACTCCTCAAAAGGCTCTATTTCAAGTTCGCATCTGGATCAATTATTAAACAGTCATACCTGCGATTCGATAAACTATAATAGTTTACCCACAAACAATTGTTTCAAATCAATCCTAAGAAAATTCTTATTTTATGAGGTACTACTGTAATATTCAAAATTATCAAATAAGTCACAGAACTATAAAAAAATTACCATTTTTAATTATCCATCACATTTAAGTTCAATTAGTTATATATTCTAAGTTGTCTGGATAGAAATTTGACATGGAAACCTAACAAAATTTGATTCCCGAATGGAATAGGAGACCAAGGAGTAATGGCTCCGCACTCGCCTCGTAAACATGACACGGCAGTGACGACACCCGCCTCATTAGAAATAATAGCAAATGAAATTATCTTCCATTAACGCCAGGCAGGTTGCACTCCAGCAGTTTCAGAATTTATCAGAGATTTTAGATTTCATACAAATAAGAATTCAGTAATTTCTCCTATGTTTCCAAAAATTTTGAAATGATTTGTGCATTAATCCATTATACTTTTTTTTTAAAGTACACCCCACTATCTTAGAACAGTTAAGACTTTCACAATCTATCTTTGGAGAACGGACACTCAACCTCACTGTGTGGTAGGAAAAAATGATTAAAATTTATATTATTAGAAACAATTTTCATTGTTTCTCTCTGTCCTTCATAGTTTTGAAGGACACCCAGAATAACGGATAAATCAAAACATATTAAAGTATATCTTCGTGTATTTTATACCAATATCATAAAGGGTGAAACGGTGAATGTAATACACTACGTATAAAAATAAAGTTTTGCTCAATAATAAAATAATCAGAGTGGAATGATAGTCATCTTACAAAGCCCTCAACTAGAATAACGTAAAACATGCGAAGTGAATGAATAAACAACGGTAATACGCTTGAAGTTGAGTGATCACATGACATCAGTATTGGATGCATGACCTAATTGAACAGATTGGGTCAGGTTTCAACTTACAAGTGCGTGAATTTCGGTAATATATGCCATCTCTGAAAAGGCAGTGAATCTGCCGGGGAGAAGCTATGGCTTCAAAAATTCGTTGCAGTTTATGCGGCCGTGATGCATGCGGGTGGATAGCTAGAGGTCAGTATAGCCTAAGTCCACAGTGCGATTCATATACCTTCCCAAGCGTAACGCAGCCGGGCATCTTCACGGCTTTTGACACAAAGCGCCCACCACAACAGCGTCGTTCAGTCACAGGCCGGAACGCATACAGGCCGGAGCACAACTGGCCGGGGCGCAACAGGCCCTACCGCAACAGCTACTCCTAACGTAACCTAACCTAACCTAACCTGCGCCGCCTGTTGCGGTAGGGCCTGTTGCGCTCCGGCCAGTTGTGCTCCGACGCTGTGAAGCAGTGGCTGTGTTGTGCAAATCGGATTTACTGTTAGCCGGAGTTATACACCGCTCATTGATCTGAGGCTATGTATAGATATTGCATGCAGATGGTTGGCGTTGGGCCCAGAGCCTGTTTACGAGTGAATTTTGTTACCCACGGCTGCGCTCCCATGCATGCTTGTCGCTACAGTGTAAGAGATGCGGATTTCGGACATTTTGTATGTTTAAGCAATTTATAAATTTTTTGTTCACCTCCTTATCGTCATCTCTGAATACTATTGTAGAATGACTATGAGGTTATAATTTTGTTTAAACATGGCTTTATAAACAAATGACCTTAATGATTATCACTCTCATGCAAAACAGGTCGGTATTTCAGCATAAAATTTAAAGTTTGTTTTGTATCGAACATTCGATATTAGTCGCTTGAAATGTATGAACCATTCTTACAGCGCTTGAAGAAGCGCTCGGTTAACTAACGAAGTTAAGTTTGGAGCGAGTGAATTGCATGCATGTTTTGCTTGGTGATATTTGTTCTGTATAACTTCAAATGCGATAAAATCAAACATTAATTTGTTCTTAAATAATAAGAAAGTTAGATGGGAATCTACTCGTGAAACTACAGGAAAAACATAAGCATATTATGAGTTGTTGTGATGATGCAAATGGATGATAGGCCTCATTCACAAAAATATTCACGAATAAAATAGAATTTGAATAAATTGACAACGCACAATATTGACGGGCAAATTTGAAGCTCATTTGTAACAGATAATCAAAATAATTATGAGCTGCTAAGTCGTAAATGATGGTCAATTTAAAGTACGCTTGACTTGTTACTCACGAATTCGTACGGCAAAATAGGAACTTTTTTTAATTGACAAGAAAATCGCAAAATAATTTTTCTTTGTAATAATCTTCACAAAATAATAAAAAAATAGTTTTCTCCTATTTTAAAATGAGCTTTTCGAATAATTACGATGCAGCAATATTTTCTTTATATGCAAAAACTCGAAGATTGAGAAAATGCAGCTAAGCAAAGTTGTTCGGTTTCTTCTTCGTCTGATTGTAAAAGTTTACATCGAAGCTTAAAGAAAATAAGGTATAATATTCAAATTAATAGTCATTTAGAGTTCATCAAACAAGTAATTGCCCTTTCGTCAGTAGATCAAGAATGCGTCTGTTTACGATAAATCTTTACCTAATTGTACACGAGGTCATAATTAATAATATTCGTTTAAAATTACTTTTTAAAGACAACACTTCTAAAGAATCCAGTGTCTCCAATCTTAAATATGTACAATGAATTTCTCATTTTATTTTCGAATATTAAAAAAATTAAATTTTCGAATTTTTTAATATATAAACTTTTTTTTCAAAATTATTTATTCTGTCAATTGATTCATGCATTGCCTCCGATTTCACACAAGTGTGCAAATTTCAGATCAATTGGATAGGTAAAAGTGTGCCAAATATCAGTTATAAGATTTATAGCTGACAAAATTTTTTTAATATTGAAAAAAAAATTATTTTTTAAAATCATTTATTTTGTCATTTGATTCTTGCATTGTCCCCAACTTTACGCAAGTGTGCAAAATTTCAGATCGATAGGATAAGTAGAAGTGTGTTAAATTTCGATTATAAGATTTCTAGCTTTCAGACAGACCGACAGACAGACAGACAAACAAGAAGTGAAGTTAAGGAGAAGTGTTTTAAAAACTGGCATTGAACGCGATCGTGTCCATTTGAAGATGTGAATCAATCAACATAAGCCAAATTGACGTATTTTCTGGTGAAAATTGAATTTTTCTAATGTTTATTCGTTGACTTAATCACATTTTTTCAATTGAAAAAAATTAATATTTCAGGCAAACCTGTTGTTATTAACCCAGAAAATAATCGCCAGTTTCTGTCGCCAGTTTCTGACACAAAATATATCTGAAAATATAAAATTTTCCACGGCCAGGAGCCAAATATTTTGAAAGCTCTCACCAAAACATAACATCTGTCATCAATTAGTTCCGACTGAACAAGTTCGTAACATTTATAAAAGAAATGAAGTTTGCTGACGCCTTAACAACGTTTAAACAGTTTGTCGTATTTGTCAAAGTCGCGGTGAAAAAAGTTCAGTATCGATTCATCGAGTATATAGATTATTTGTTAATAAGATGAACTTTGAAGAATACAAAAACTGTTTGTTTTGCAATAATGCGTCAACGAACTTTGATGGCCTAGGATCCGCACTTGCCATTGTATACATCAACGCACGTTCATGTATCATTTCTAATAATTATATTATCTAAGGGGACGATAGAGCTACTATCGAGTACCGCACCGGGTCTTCTGTGATGGAAAGATGCAGCCTCAATCATATTTGGTTGTGGCAGTTGGCTCAGCTTCTACTTAGCTTCTACTTGGCTCAGTGATAGATTAGCAGCATACCATCGTGGTAAAACTTTTATAGCGATAGCTACCCATGGTACTCTCTCACCTTCTTTAAGCTATGACGTCAACTGAGTAAACGATGTTATGAGTTCGTATCCACTTGATACCGTTGAAACCTATGCAATAGGTTTTGCATTCCTAATTAGGCAATTTGTCCTATTTTGGACAAAATCGTATTAATGAAGTTTTTGTACTGATGATGGAGCTGGACTCCAATAAGTTTTCACTGCAGACAAAATTAATTTTTTGGCGTTTTCTTTGATTTAAATGCTCTGTTCATATGACAAGTTGCAACGAATCCGTTATTTCCTAATCTAAAGTAGAATTGACTTTGCATATAAATTTAAAAACAACCCACACTTCATCTAACTATGACAATTTGGAATTTTGGAATTTATGCAGAATTTGCCACAAATTTTCATAAAACACAGAACGAATAAAAATGCACTGACCAAACCTTCATTACTGCATTTCTTCTAACAATAATTAATACTCTGTGAGTCCGACTGAGGAAAGTCTAATTCTCAGCTCGGATTTTTTTTTTTTGTAGAAGGCCGTAGACTGATTTTCGGATAGATAAAATATAGAATAAATTTTCATCTAAATGAGTAGATAGCAAAAGGAGCCTACCGTCACACTTTCCATAAACAGCTTAAATCATAGGTTACCACAACCATTTACCCCGAATCTTGTCTAACAAAATTAACCAATTACCCCTGAATAAAACCTATTCATTTACTCACAATCTTATTTCGAATATTACCCATCGTCACACTTTCCATAAACAGCTTAAATCATAGGTTACCACAATCATTTACCCCGAATATTACCCAACAAAATTAACCAATTACCCCTGATCCTTCAATATTACCACAATCATTTACCTTAAATCTTGCCCAACAAAGTTAACCAATTACCCCTGATCCTTCAATATTATTACGAACAATTACCCCCGAATCTGTATAAACAGCTTAACAGGATACCGATCATGAATCTTACCCAACAAAATTAATTTCGTTAAAAAGTTCTTGTAGCCATATCCCTGCCTCAAGGCATTCCAGTCTTCAATAACGAAAAATGAGCCAGCCATTGACAAGGACAGAGAATATGACCGTTTCAAAAAATCCAAATACCACCAAATCACCAATACCATCATCAGCACTACTGCCGTCACTACTGCTACCAATGCTGGTATGTACTAATAATCATGGAAAGAACATGTTTTATGTACGTCATTCCTCATTTTCTCATCTTTCTCCAATCAATTTCTCATCAATCATTTTCCCATCATTTTCCATCATTTTTCCATCATTTCATCATCATTTTATCATTTCCCCATCGTTTTCCTATCATTACCATCATTTTATCAGTATTTTCCCAGCATTTTCTCATCATTTTCCCATCATTTTCTCATCGTTTACCCATCGTTTAACCATCATTAACCTATCATTTACCTATCATTACCTATCCTTTGTCTATCATTTACTGATTATATAATGGGTAATTGAACCCATCCTATCAATGAGCCCATTTGCATAATTCATTCAATCTTTGTTCATTCATTCATCATTCAATCTTCATTCGATCATGATTCATTCATTCATTATTCAATCATAATTCATCGTCATTTATTCAACATCATTAATTCATTCATCATTCTATCATTCATTCATTCATCATTCCATCATTCATTCATTCATCATTCCATCATTCATTCATTCGGCATTCATTCATCATTCATTCATCATTCAATCATTACTCAATTATCATTCAATCGTCATCCAATCATCATTCATTAATCATTCATTCATCATTCAATCATCATTCATTCGTCATTTATAATTCATTCATCATTCATTCTTCATTCATTCATTCATTATTCATTCATCATTCATTCACCATTCATTCATCATTCAATCATCATTCAATCATCATGCAATCATCATCCAATCATCATTCATTCATTCATCATTTATCATTCTTTCATCAATCATCCAATCATCACTCAGTCTTCATTCATTCATCATTCATTCACCATTCATTCATCATTCATTAAGGATTCATTCATCATTTAATCATCATTAAATCATNCATTTATTCGCCACATGCACACGATTAATTATTCGCCATACACATACGATCAATTATTCGCCACGTGCGAGTGATCACTTATTCGCCACGTGCACATGATTAGTTATTCGCCATATATATGCGATCGACTATTCGCCTCCTGCAAACGATCAATTATTCGCCGCAATCGATCAATTATTCGTCAACTATTCGCCAATCAATCAACTATTCGCCGAATACAAACGTACACGATCATTTATCCGTCACTCAGGAACGACCGCAAAAGTGCACCGGGAAAAACTGGTCACCCAGTCTGCTTTTCTTACAAGTTTATCTTTGATTACACGGGTCTGAAAAAAATCTAAAAATTGTTTTTATTTCTGAAAGGGTGACGGTTTTTTGCACTGATTTCATTTTGGGCCACGATAACTTCAATTAATGCCTTGAAAAGGCATTAATTTGAATTGAACTCTCATTTTACATTTAATTAAATGTGTATAGCACCTCACTTCCCACCACAATATCGATGAATTTTTTTATAATTTTAAACGACGTCAATATTTTAAGCTTTCCGTTCCCATGTTATGCGATTTATAAAGCGTGGAAGTGCACATCCAGCACTAGGTAGTATTAGTGGGTATCAAAATTTGTTAGAAACAAGAAAATAGCTAAATATTTTTAATCAAAAACTGTTAGACAATAATTTACTATCGACGTGTCAAGTGTTTATGGAATAAAATCACGCAGGAAAACCGCGAATAACATCACCATTGCCTGCCTATTATTTGTTAGCGTGAAGTTTTTACGGTTAAATTATAGCAGAAGTATTTCCGTTCTTTTGATTTTGCCGCTGTTAAAATGCATTTTTTCGAACGACATTGCCAATCATTATTCATTAAAATTGAGTCCCAGCAATCATTAGACGTCGACTCAACGTCATTAAAGACATTACGACGTAATCAACCAGCAATCGACGATGTGTTATAGTGGCGCGGTGGAGCGGATCTGCCTAACTGGAGCGCTCCTCTTGTACATCCCGAGGAAGAATTTTGAAAAGAAGAAATATATAATCGATAACGAATTAACGAATTTAGCAACGCAACTTTGATACTGGTGACATTTTACTTGCTATTTTTGGTTTAGAATAATAAACTGATAAAATATGAGCCATACGTTTAAAAATTAATTTTTTAATTATTTTAATGCATAAAAGAAATTAAATTTTCAAAGTTATTTATTCTGTCAATCGACTCATGCATTGTCTCCGACTTTACGCAAGTCTGCAAAATTTCAGATAGATTGGACAGCTAGAAGTGTGTTAAATATCGATTATAAGATATGCAGCAGACAAAATTATTTTTTCAATTTTTTAATATTAAACAAAATTTTATGTTTAAAATTATTTATTTTGTTCTTTGATTCATGCATTGTCTCCAACTTTACGCAAGTGTGCAGGATTTCAGGTCGATAGGATAAGTAGGAGTGTGTTAAATTTCGATTACAAGATTTGTAGCAGACAGACAAACAAGAAGTGAAGTTAAAGAGAAGTATTGTAATAATAATAATTAATAGTAATAATAATTAAAAGTAATATGTTTTAAAATAATATGTTGTCTGTAATTGGCGACGAAAGACGTTTTATTGAGAGACGTTCACGGTTCTACAATCTGACAACATCCGAATGCGGTTTGCATGGAATTGCATTCTTGAATAACAATGTCATTCCGACCACAATCAAAGCTAAATTTTTAGGAAACTTATCTCGATAGAGAATAAAAGTCACTAATGTCAATTTATGACCCTCTTATCATTTCCATAAAATAACAGAATAGTTACCAATTACTCCTAGAAATTCTTTTCCTGTATCGAATGGATTTCACATAGCCGCGAATGAGCGGCGTATCTTATCACGAGATTATCCGCAACTAATGCGGCGTGAATTCGCTCTAAATTACTACTGCTGTAAGAATATATCGCAACAGCAATTGCGACATGCGTGCAAACTGCGAACGCGTATCATATTAGTCCTGATGCAACACAGCTCGACCGCGAAGGCTCGTAAGTACCGAGAAAGTAAGAGCGAGACAGCAACGGATGAGTTCTGTAATGCACTTATACATGTGGGAATGTCTCCATACAGCTGTCAGACCAAGAACAGATTGAATAGGCGCGGTTTTATTGTGATGCAGTTACAACAAATTCTAGGATACTTTGATATACAGTCGACTCTAAATTACCCATTGGCAAATCAAGAGTTTAAAATCGATAATTCGTCCATCTAAATTAACTCGTTCAAAGACAGTATATATGGATGCATTCTTTCAGGTGTATGAATATTTAGTTAGCAAATTATTTTGACGCTGACTTTGGGGTCAACCCGCACTGATTAACTGGTACTGTGGAGTCAAACATTTTGCGTCGTAGATATTTTAAACAGCGTTTTTATGACATTTATGTACCGCGGTGTAACACCATATACTTTTAAATCGGAATGACGTAAAATGGCTATTTTGACGACTAATGAATAACAATGTCATTCCGCCGACCACAATCGAATAGCTCAAAGTTAAATCTGAGAAGAATTAAGTGGCTGATCTTGATCATAATAAGTTTATCGACGGTCATTCTTATCGCTTCGTACTCTTCATCGCTGAAAAAATTCGCAGAAAGACTGCCAAACATCCTCGCCTATCGAAATCTTACGACCACAAATTAGATAAGTGGCCAAGTAGACAAAAGGTCTTCCTGTACTCTCAGTTTTTCACTGAAATTGTCCGACTGCTGACTATTGTATGCGGCTGCGAGTCTTCGCAGGCGTTCTCCATTGTATTCACGTCGAAAACAAGGCAGATAATTGCCTATTAATTGCTTCACGAATTCTCTCCATATGTAGCTTCCTTCCAGGGATTCGTTACTTCGTTTTGGAATTTATCGTAATTTATTACGGCATAAGACAAGCTGAGACCTCCCTGTGCATTGTCTTAACTGATAAATTTTAATGCTCAATAAATAACACAGTATCTGGCTATTTTCCCCGAAGTTACTTTGGGAAAATAGTACAGTGACACAATCATCTCAAATTTCTCCATTCAACGATTTTATCCTCTAATAATTTTCATTGTTATTATTCATTTATTTATCACTCGTTTCACTCATTTCCTGATTAAATGTAATTTCAAATCCCTATTTTGCTAATGCAGATTTTTGTACAGACCTTCAGTCTAAATCGTTTTAAAGAAAATTACATGTGCTCCATTTTGAAAATCTGCTCAATTCTGATCAAATGATGTGCTCGATGGTCACGATCAACATATACAAGCACACATTTTATAAAAGTAAAATGAAATTTTTTCTGGTAATTGGAGGTACCCAATTCCTAAGTTTATTTTCGGGTTTCTAAAGTTAACAGTTTTCTCGTATTTAGATCTAGGTTACGGAGGCTTAGTTGCTCAGCGATATGCCTGCAGCGCCGTCGGGTTCTTCGAAATCTTAAATGACTCAGCAATCTTAGGGACAATAAAAATTTCTTCATTCGGGGTAAAAAATTCTTAATTTAGGGCAACGAAGACTACAGCAAATAACCCAATGACATGTCGTGCTCATCATACTAGATTTGATGATACAGCGGTTTTTCTCAGCTGAATATACACCGCGTTCTCGTATAGCTGTAATAACAAAATTTCGACAGTTTATACATGAAATCTTTCGGCCCACATTGACATTTTTCCTGTAGAAAATATCGTTAACTGTTTATTCAAATACTCAGAAACATTATTTACATTCATACATAAATATTATACATCCCAAAACATCTTTTTCAATTCATTAATATTTCATATCTAAAATACGTGCATTTTTCCCATTGTATTAAAATGATGATGCTTTGGGAACAACGTTCACGGATCCGCTGTTGTCGCCACGGGACTCTCTCCCGTTCAGAACTTTTACTTGCTTCCCAAGAACAGGAAATGCTGCACCTGTTGTGGGAGGTTATAACTTTTCACTCTCAGAATTACGCAAACTTGAGGCGTGTCACAACTATTGATTTCGTTATGAACAATTATTTTTGATATCGTTTTGATATATGGCTGATCATCAACTTATAATCTATACTCCCTATGTATAATGAATTCCCTTATCACATGTTGTAAATAAATATGTATATATCATCATATATTTGTAATAGTGTTCTAAGTTTTGAACTGATGATGGAGCTTGACTCCGAAACGTTCTCTCTTATAAAGAAATGGTTGATTTTTGGCTATACGCTTTGCGCCTAGATTCTTGATAAATTTTCGATTTAAGCAATCAAGTGATCTTAATACTTACATTGTAAATATAACGGGTCTAAAAACAATATTGTAATAGAGGTAATTTCGATTCTAACTTTAAGGGACTAGAGTACGAGCAGAGATAATTAATTTTTTATAATAATAATAATAAATTACGAATTTATAATACTAATTCGAATTTTTAATAATAATGAATATATTTTGTATATGTATGTTACAATAAAATTTACAAACTATATAATTATTGAATTCAGTCTAAATGCAATTAAACCGATGCCTACATTGAAGTTTCTTGAGCTAATTTACGTGTCAATTATTTAATAAATAATTTAATTAATTTTAGATATGCGTGTCATACGAGCTCTTTGCCAAAAGCAAAGTCGAATATATGCGATGAAGGCTGTCCTGGAAGAAAGCGAGTTATAGTCTTGCATTGTTCAGCATAGAGAAGAGTCGGTTTGTACACGAGACTGATGAGCGGGGTGCTCTTGACGACACGAACAGAGCGAGGCGCGGCCGCAGGAACAATAAGTCTTCAAACTTTCACCCAATAATTCTGTTGCTATTACAGTCGTTGTTTTGAGATGTAATTTCATTTTACCTTGTTATAGCATCAAACAGTGTAGTTTCTAAAGTTGTTGTAGCTCCACAGAGTTGTAACTACAGTTTCTCAGTAGTTTCTTGCAAATTTTTAGCTCAGCCAAACTTAGCCTCTTTAATTAAAAAATAATCAATTACTTCTTAATTCGCTTGGCTTTGTAGCACGCATTATCTATTCACGAGCCTCTGTCACGAGTGTCGTTGTTGCGTCCTATAGTGAACGCACAAGACGTTGACCACCTCGTGCAGCCTTGAGGTGGTAAAAATGGATGAACTTTGCCTGTCCTTCTATGGAGGATTGCCTGCCTTTCATTATGACCCAATCTATGTTAGCCACGCAGGTCCTAGGAGCGTATGGGGGGGGGTAGAGACAGGTAACTAATGGGGATTGTGAGAAAGTTCCCTACTCCCCGCGTGGGGGTCGCGGTATAAAAGGGGTTGGAGCGGACTGGAGCCTCGCAATCGAAGTACAGCAGAGCTGCCGTACGGACTACGCACAGTCGGGCAATAGTACAGCAGAGGTGGGTCCTTAAGTTATCTTTCAATTTGAGTGATATACGAGTATAATAAGTTAATATTCTGAGTTAACAATATTATTCTTTAAGTAGTTTTATCCATCATTATTGGGGCTTCAGAATTTTGTGTTTTTAAAAGCAAGTCACCTGTATATCATTTTTTAATTTAAATTACCTATCATGAAATTTTAAGAAATAAGCGCAATTTCATAGAGTGATGGATGTTGTTCGAAGGATTTCTCATCATCCGGATATCTGAGAGTTGTTATTCCGTTAGAGGAAGTTAATATTTTAAATGTAAACGCGTTACTTACTAGTCACTGCTATTATTATTCATGCTGTAAATGTGAGTAAATATTCTAGGATTTATCGCAAGTAGTAAAGTAATGGACCGTTGTTCTGTCTTCTGTTTTTTACATTCTTGAAAATAACTGACAGACATTTATGGAGATTCATGTTTGATAAAATGAAAAATTCCGCATATTAGGATACCAAAACATCCCGCTTCTATTTTATGGCCATGACGTAAGCATTACTTGAATTAACATTTCAAAATTACTTTAATAAGATTTAGCTTTCTCAAGGCTCACAGTGTGATATATTACGTTTTTCCATTATTTTCTGCTGCGATTATCTTGACAACATTTTATCAGGAATTAATAATTAACAAATCTGAATCAGGTAGAAAAAATGCCCTGCAAAGATAACCTAGTTTAGCCATTCGCAAGCAATTTACATGGAAGTAGGTTGCATGGCACAGCAACACGCTATTTTCTAATTTAAATTCCAAATAAAACTCTAGTTTTGGTCTCGTTCTCTCAGTTTTCTAAGTTTGGGCCTGTTTTTTAACACATTTTTTTCGAGCCCGGTCAGGAAGTGAAGATCTAGCGCACTTTCTAACAACCTTCTGATTACATTCTTGTAGTTTTTGCATCAAAATTTCACCTACAAAAAACACAGGTTGAGTTTTTATTAGGCCTCGCACCGGGCGGTTCCATGTGAGTGTGGTGTGTAAAATTCAGATAAGGAACATGTCTGCTTACAATCATCGCACAAGAAAGTCGCTCTATTCTTAACTGACGATTATGTTTTTGCGCGTTCAGTGAAGTCTGCTCAGTCGAGCGCACCTACATATGAAGAGACTAACTCAGCAATTGCAGTTCTTTTCGAGAACTGGAGTTAATTCCTGTGTTTCTCCTCGGCTTTCGTATCATTCGAACGCTTTTGTGTAACGCAGCAAAGCGGAATTGTTCGCTGGCAAACAAAGTCGCTTCCGGTTCGTAATGATGGCGATAAAAGTAGAAACCGCTGTCTAATATATACAGTTTAGGGTCCCAATAACTGGACAAGAAGACGCCTAACAATTATTTTGAGCCTGCATGGTGATGGAAGCTACTTCATCCAATCTCTACATATTTTCTATACGCCGGCGCAATTCACACCTTTTAGCTTGCAGTTGCTAATAATGCATATTGTGTTCCAGCAAAAATATTATAGAGTCAATTTTCACGCGCGTCGCCATGCCTATTCATAACATTCGAAACTAAATCGAAAGTCTTTTGCTTCCCACGACGAGCGGAAAGCTCTCATTGGAATCCATCAAATTATGAATATTATAATCATGACACATTTTAGCAATTTATGGGCAATAATTTGCTACTGCAAAAACAAATGAAGTTCAGGCAAAAATTGACGAAAAATAACTGTTCGTACACCGCCTCTTAAACTAGACAAACAAACTGAAGAAGATGGGAGCGATTGCAGTGCCTGAATGGTTTCTGATCTTACCAACGATGTGCAAGAACATACAAAGAAACCACAACACTTTCACTCGCAGCTCTCAGACTTGAATATTTGACGCTCGAATGCCTGACTAGAATGCATGAGTCTTTCGTGCAGCTGGTGCGTAGTCGGACGTTGTCACAGACGATATGATGTGACTTGAAGAATTAGTATTCAGAGAATAGTATTCAGATTGTTTAGAATAGATAGCTGTGAAATTGATGGTAGGAACTGTACAAGCAACTAAAACAACATCGATTTTGAAAAGGAACGCCATAAGCAGCGTGCTCTCTGCGAACCTGTATCTCTTCTATAAATAGCGTCATTTGAATGCGCTGTAGTTCTTACCTATTAACCCGTCCAGCTGGAGTTTCTATTCCATGCTAGTGTGAACATTGTAGAGTCAAGCAACGTAGTTTAGTGCTCCCTTTCACCCAATCTTTCTCTCTCTCCCTTTCCTTCCTCCACCCGCCGCTGATCCGCCTAAGAATGCAACACTTTCACTTGAGTCGAGGCTGACTGCCACTGAACTGACATGTCCGCCTCGCAACCTCGAGCTATCCTTCACTGATCATTGACCTCCGTCGTTATTATTATATTGCAACATCAACATAATCTCATATGCTGCAATGGTATCAATGGATTACATTAGTAGATATTAGTGAGCCGGAACCAATATTATTTTGTATAGCATGACATGAGTGACAGGTTGTTCGGAGCAATTGACCAATGACACTCTGACCTAAACTTAATAAAAATGTTAACACTTATGAATTAAGCTGAAAAATGTATATTGTGAAACAATTCAAATATTAATTCTACGGTTAAACATTCTTTATTAACTATGCATCAAAAACTAAAGAGTTATCATAATCCATTGAAGATTCTTTATAGATAAATATATGAAGAAATTTATGAATGAACTTCAATAAAAGTAGCTTCTGGGAATTTCCTTGCTCGATTAAGCAAGAATTGAACGTAAATTAATACTCATTTATATAATATTTTTACTTTAGTTCACCATATTATCAAAACTTCCACGTATTTATTTTACGTGTTCACGAATAAAACGTAGATAATTGTCCCGCTTCATGACCTATCGTAATTAAATTAAACTGCGGATGTTATATCATTTAGTGTGCGTCTCATTTCATCAAAGAAATTAAAGATATTTTATGACCTACTTTTCTATGTTGATTTTAGGATATCTTCTACATTTATGTCATCATCTAAAATAATAATATAGCAATCACGTTTCACATCTCGTTAAACACGAGTTGAATCTCAAGCAGTGGATCCTCACTCCCTAAATTAAGCAACGGTTTTCTATAGGCTGATCGACGAAGCTTAGGTCTTGCTAACGGTAATCCAGAACACGCGTCTGGTAAGGAAGAACAGCAGCAGTTGACACATTTAGGCAGCATGATCTATCTGCAGCGGACATCTGCTTTTTCGAGCCGTTCACTCTAACCGTCTGGCATCGCCGTCGCCAGCTGACGCCGTTGACACACAAACCTTCGAGCAAATTTGAGGGAATAGCACTTTTGTGTGTACTGTTATCATCATGGGATGGAAACTGAGCGTTATTCCCAAGAAAAAAATGCAGAAAATTAGTTGTGCTGCATGTACGACATGTTTCTTTGAACAAGCAGCTTAGCCTAAGCACTAAAACTAGTAGCCTTTATTCTATTTTACACAAAAACACCAAAGGCGATTCAATAAAATGCTCGCACGACATAGTAAATCCATAATCCAGATTCAGGTCAGCGACATGGGACCAGGCAGCTGTCCTGTCGTGATCCAGCCTTGCATGCTGAACCCAATGTTCGTTGAACTGAAACTCCGACTAATTACCGAGTCACGCATGCGGTCGCCATCTGTCATCAGGGGCTGCCATGGAGCCATACTGTATAACATGACTTGTTTTATACGCTCCATGTGCGTAGAACGCTCCTTGTTTCAGGAATATTTCATGTGTATTATCTTGCATGCTCCAGACTCATCTTGAGCTTTCATATTTTTACTGGAACATTCACTACAAATACACAAAATAGGCTTTCTCTTTAATTGTTTCTCTCTTTTCAATAGTTTCCTTCATTCTGGTCCACATGTAAAGCAGCAATCATAAAGCATAGAAACCTAAGGCAAGCTATTTGTTCCATTGAATTAAAATATTTCTGTTTTTTAAATAATGGAATGAATGAATCTCATTATATTACACTCAATAACAATCATGTATTTATGATCATTTAAAAAAATGCAGAAAATTAGTTGTGCTGCATGTACGACATGTTTCTTTGAACAAGCAGCTTAGCCTAAGCACTAAAACTAGTAGCCTTTATTCTATTTTACACAAAAACACCAAAGGCGATTCAATAAAATGCTCGCACGACATAGTAAATCCATAATCCAGATTCAGGTCAGCGACATGGGACCAGGCAGCTGTCCTGTCGTGATCCAGCCTTGCATGCTGAACCCAATGTTCGTTGAACTGAAACTCCGACTAATTACCGAGTCACGCATGCGGTCGCCATCTGTCATCAGGGGCTGCCATGGAGCCATACTGTATAACATGACTTGTTTTATACGCTCCATGTGCGTAGAACGCTCCTTGTTTCAGGAATATTTCATGTGTATTATCTTGCATGCTCCAGACTCATCTTGAGCTTTCATATTTTTACTGGAACATTCACTACAAATACACAAAATAGGCTTTCTCTTTAATTGTTTCTCTCTTTTCAATAGTTTCCTTCATTCTGGTCCACATGTAAAGCAGCAATCATAAAGCATAGAAACCTAAGGCAAGCTATTTGTTCCATCGAATTAAAATATCTGTTTTTTTAAATAATGGAATGAATGAATCTCATTATATTACACTCAATAACAATCATGTATTTATGATCATTTACTAAAGTTTCTTTGTTAAACTGAAACTATTCCATTTGAATCTTTTAAAACAAAAAGATTATTTTACGTTGAGTGTACTATGATAACATTTCAGCATCATTTATACAATGACTGATAGTACATCTAACGTCAAATGATGTAGTTCTCAGTTAAAAAAATGGTGTCATTTGTACAAGCAATACGATTTTTTTGTAAACAAGAAAGCAAAGAGAAATCAATGTGTTCTTTTGTTGCAGATGTTCGGGACAGCTGCGTGGGCGTTGCTGGCGTTGGTCGGGGCTTCAGTGGCATCACCCGACAAAGGCTTTATCCAAGTGGCTCCGTCATATGGACCTCCTCCACCATCTTATGGACCTCCTCCACCTTCGTATGGACCACCACCAGCTGTGTCATATGGCGCTCCCCCTGCTCCGTCGTATGGACCTCCCAAGAAGGCTCAATGTTATCCCAAAGAGATCTGGAAGACCATGACGAAGGACGTCCAGGGAACTTCTATGTATTATGAGACTCTCACCAGAGAAGTGCCGACCACCATCTTCGCTTACATCACCGAGACCAAAGTCGCTCCTAAGACAATCGTTCTTTACTCCACCATGACTGCCTACGCAGAACCAAACATTTACACCGAAACCAAAATCTTGTACGATACCAAAATGGTGACCGTGCCTGTATACATGATTGAGAGTAAATACGGTTACAACACAGCATCTGAGTACTTCACTGAGACCGTCGCTGTTTACGTAACAAAAACAATTACACAAAGTTATCCTATGACTAACTACGTCACGAAAACTGGTTACGAAACCAAAGGATACTACGTTACGCAAACCAAGGTACAGAACAAGTACGTTACTCAAACCGTCAAGAATCCTTACTACGTAACAAACTACGTGACAGAGACCAAGCAAGATTATGTGTACAACACCGTCACCGAGACAATCAATCAGTACGTCACCATGTCGGTTTATCAAACCATCCCAGAGTACCACACGGTCACGAAATGCGACTATGCACCTGCTCCAATGATGTACGGTGGAGGCGGATACTAAACGCCTCCTTGTGTCCAGAGTTTAAAAAATTAGCAGCTAAGCGATCGCTTATTTTACCAATGATGCTCAAACTAAATCGAAACATGGATGAAAAATCTTTTATCGCCAATCTGTCTGGAGGCTTTCTTCGCCCAGTTAGTCTTCATGTCGTAGGCGATTGAGATTCTCTCCTCCAGAGCCGGAAGATGGTCTAAGTTTAAGGTCGAGATGTCTGAACCCTTGGCCTCGCGAAGATAGTTCATGATGTATTCCCTTTAGCCACGACCTCCCTCGACGCCCGTCAGCTCTGCCCGAACACCTGTCTGTACGCCCGCCGCCTGCGGGACGGACAGGCCTGACATCGCCTGCCGTCTCGCCGGGACCAGAAGATCGGTCCCAAAACCGGATAAGGAGCTGCCCACTCCCATCTGGTTTCCTGACCACCAAGATCGGTCAGGGATTGTCATTTATTTCTAAGTCCTTGAAGAAGATATCACTAATAAAAATGGAAAACAATAGTCAATCGTTTTACTCACCCAAACATTTTTCCTTGCGTAAAAAGTGTAAGAGTACAACATAAACAGAGACTAAATTAATCAATCAATCAACAATCATACTCACAACGTTCCAGGGAACATTCTGGAAATTAAGGCGGTGTTTAACCATGATGTTGGAGAAGATTTATCTCCTCAATTTATCAATCAATAGGAGATTTATCATCAGCCATATTGAATGTGTGTATGAATCAACTTAATCTTAAAGAATTCATAGTTATAAATTAAATATTGTTGTTAAATAATTAAATTATTTGAATTTCGCGTGCTATCGTAGAATGAAGAATCGTCTGTATGAATCGAATGAGGAATAATTATTAAATGTGTTATTTTGAATAACGTCTATTAATGAGCAATCGAAAATATAGCTTTTGTCAGTAGAGAAGTATATTAACATAAGGAAATATTAACCTATGATTTCTTAAATACACTGTAGTGATATCTTGCATGTGTCTACGACTTGATTGATTCGATCTCTACTCTATTCAGAAGTGCCACCACCTATCACTATCCTATTCACAGTTAACTTCTCACGTAGCCAACCTACTATGTCCCGCAACTATCATGACACCAACGCTCCGACCATTCGGATTCGAACATTCGTTCGAATGTTCGCCGAACTGCAAAACATGACCACTTCTGAGGTTGCAGCGCAAGAGAACATCGGAATGGCGCAAATTAAGTAAGTGTAGGTCAAAAATAAGTAGAATATTAGTTCATTCAGATTATGGAAAGTTTATACAAATATTATTGTGCAAATAAATATTGTCGGAGTTCCGGCCAAGATCCGGAACTCCTACACGGAGTTCAGACCGTCCGACGACCCCACAGTCGCGGCTGCTCTGCTTTTCGCAGTCTGCTCTGATCATGTAATATATGAGAGGGACTGAGGATGAAACCTTATGATTAAGCGATGACGTAGTAATCGCTTAAACATAAGGAATAACCGAATAATCTATAAAATAACAGAAATAATCTCAGCCCATTCTACTTCTTAGTCTTGTGAATGTTTGGCTATGAAGCACCCGCTACTCTTCAATGAAAGAGCAATTGAAAAGAAACCCTGACTACTGATCGATGATCAATACGTAGATAAAATGAATTAACAATTTGACATGGAGATTCGAGTGTCAAGAACCTATTCTTAACTGCCAAGTTCACGCTCAGAAGTAAGATTAACTAACTATGTTTTGGAACTGCTGTCTTAACATTTCAATTGCTTGATATGGCATAAAATATTAAATTCTATTAAAAATACATAAAACAAGCAGAGAATGTTTCGTTAACAACTATATAAGTATAATATAACGTTTTAAACTGCCTGATGATTCAACATTCACTTGACGACGTAATTTCACAGATTTTTTTTTCAATTTGAAGCGAAGTTTGAGCCACCATTCTCCAAATGGTAGTCAATTGATTCTACTTACTTTGCCTTTCCTCTTTCCTCATTCATTTCTGGTGGACTTCACTCACTTCTTGAGAAAGATCTAACCTAGTATTGGTACAGATCATTCAATTTCTGAAACTCAGTTATCAGGAAAAATGTATACCTCATTGACTTAAGTAGCAATATTTAAAATTACAATTATATTCAAGCTAATGTATCTCATCTAAAAAGATTATTAAAAAAACTGATTCAGATTTTTCAGGTAGGACACGAATAATATGAGGGGTGGATAGCTAGAGGTCAGCATAGCCCAAGTCCACAGTGCGATTCATATACCTTCCCGAGCGTAACGCAGCCGGGCATCTTCACGGCTTTTGACACAAAGCGCCCACCACAACAGCGCAGTTCAGCCACAGGCCTGGTTCAACGGCGCCGGAACACAACTGGCCGGAGCGCAGCAGGCCCTACCGCAACAGCTACTCCTAACGTAACTTAACCTAACCTTACCGGCGCCGCCTGTTACGGTAGGGCCTGTTGCGCTCCGGCCGGTTGGGCTCCGGCGCTGTGAAGCAGTGGCTGTGTTGTGCACAGCGGATTTACTGTTAGCCGGAGTTCCACAGCTCATTGATCTGAGGCTATGTGTAGATATTGCATGCTGATGGTTGGCGTTAGGCCCAGGGCCTGTTTACGAGTCAATTTTGTTAACCACGGCTGCGCTCCCACATTGAGCATACCTTGTCAGCTAGCCAAGAGCCTAGGCTATAACGGACAACCGGTTTGGTTCAGCAGAAAGCTTCTTGCCTTGGCTGCACATTCAGAAATTACTTGACTTAAATCATCCAAAAGGTAATAACTTAAAAGATTTATAAAGAAATATATTTTACTTGCATTGAAATATTCAGAATTTGTCATAAATTCGATCCTGACGACCAACAGCCGCGACAGAAAATTTCTCCTTAAAACATAGTCGGCCGTGTGCTGTACGATGCAGATGATGGAGTGAAGATCAGCTGCAGCTGAGCAGCTCGTGAGCTCAGCCGATTAGTTACTCGGTAGCAAGTGGTGGAGGTGGAGTGCGGCGCTGCTACGTTCGTTCATAGCCTAATTATACATTTAGTTTATTTTCCTATGCGTTCAAAAGAAAGGTGATGTTCTAAATGTCCGCTTTTTAGTATTCTTCATAATAGGTCAATTTAACGGCCAATTCGAATTGTTTTCTCTGTATACCTAGGTAGTTGTCTCATTGCCGAGCATTCTTTGTTGGTCGCTTTAATTTAAAGCAAATATTAATGGCAGGTAGTGTTGTTAAATTAAATCGGCCGTTGCTGCAAAGAAAAATTTATGAGAAGCTAAAATTGTTTTCATTTTATTGCGTAACAGGCTATCTTTAATTCGCTTTAAAGACAACATGAACATCGGTGTCCTTAATTCGCTTTAAAGACAACATGAACATCGGTGTCCTTAATCAGTTAACTTTACGTGATTTTCAGAGTCACGGTCAGTCACCATTACCACATTTTAACGCATCACTCTTTCTATGGATTTGAAGTTCTTTGCATTTATTTCGCAATGATATGGTTATTGTTTATTCGTCAATTCGTTAACACTGCCGTGGATTAGAAGCTGTCTAGTCAGCACCCGGCAGCATCATGGCATCAGCCAGCCTGGTTTTAAAGTCAAGGTCAACCGTAGTTTGGTTTGATGCATCATTTGTTATGCAGCTCCCTTCATATTAACGATCTGCTTTCCGTTCAAGATTTGCTTCAAAAGAGCGAAGACTTCAGTTATCACTTTTCTTAAGGTTCAAAATTTCTCTTGATTTACGAACAAACGCTAATTCTACGACGTATAACGCCGTTTTTGTAAAATTCTTTCGATTCGTTTCTTTACTTTACGGGTAATGTAGTCAGACTCAGTGGTAATTTCTTTACAAATTCCTTTATTTAAAAGTTTTTTAGAATCATTTACAGTTGCACATATTGCTTGACTTCAATATGTCACTTCAAACGAGATTACAGAAATAAATTTATGCAAAATTATACGGCGATTTGAATTATTGAAAATATATGTCTATTTACGGCAACATTTTTCATTTCAGAAGCGAACGTCAAGAAACCTCTACCATCATGAACGTCCTGTCGGTCGATTTTACGGGCAAGAGAGCACTGGTGACGGGTGCTGGCGCTGGCATCGGAAGGGCAACAGCATTAAGGCTGGTGGAGCTCGGGGCCGAAGTGTACGCGTTGAGTAAGACTCAATCGAAGCTGGATAGTCTTAGAGAAGAAAATCCTTCTATCAAAGCCATCTGTGTGGATTTGGCAGACTGGGAAGCAACGCGAAAAGCCGTGATGGAAGTAACACCCATTCATCTCTTGGTGAACAACGCGGCAAGAATCGAGTTTGGGCCAATATTGACTGTCAGCATGGAGGAAGTTGATAAAACCATGGACATAAACGTGAAGGGAGTTCTAAACGTGGTGCAAGTCGTTGCTTCAGACCTCATCTCGAGGGGACAAAAAGGAAACATTGTTAATGTTTCGTCTACTCTTGGGCATAAACCGGCGGCACAAACGGCTACTTATGCAGCTTCCAAAGCTGCGGTAGAATCTCTTACGAAGTCCATGGCTCTGGAGCTGTCATCCAAAGGCATCCGAGTCAATGCACTCAGTCCCACTCTCGTCATGGATACTTCATCTGGTGAGATGTATTTTGGACAACAGAAGGATGTGGAGTGTAGCGAGACTTCACTATTGATGGCCCGCACGCCTCAAGGCAAATTGCCTTACAGGAATGACATAGTTAATGGTGTAGTCTACCTTCTGAGCGATTGTAGTGACTTCGTCAATGGACATTCATTGCCCGTAGATGGAGGTTACTTGTGCTGCTAGTTGATTCTTGTACTCCACTACTAAAATACAAAAGTACTTGACTCAGTGTGGAATTACACTAACCTACTTAATGCTGGAGTCTCTTTCTTTTAATTAAAAAATTATTATCATTAGCGAGAAAAACGTATTGCAGATATCAATTTGGTTTAAAAAAGTAGCGAAGTAAAATATTTTGTTGGCTTACATTGATTTTTATGTTAGAAATTCGTTTGATTATTTTATCTTGGATTTCTGTTTTTCACTGCCTCAGTTTTGACAATCGACTGATATACCAAACGGCGTGTCTAACCAACTCCATTGATAGTCTACTAATACTTTTGTAGACCTGAATGATTAAATTTGAATCGATGAGAACGCGAGTTACGGAAATGATTCAAGCAATCAAAATTTTTGTTGCAAGTCTTCCACTTGTGTTGAAATTTTCGTTACGGTTAGGATTAAATGTAAATAACTTTAGAAGAATGCTTCATAAGTTCCAGGATGCTGTCTAACTATACTTTTTTGAGGGAGGTTAAATAATGTAAGTATAGTCGAAAAATCAAGTTTCCTAGCGCAATCGTATAGCACTATAGCTTATGGTAATAGCAATCGAAAATCAACAAACTCGTGCGAAAAATGGCAGTCAACATTGAACCATTTTAAAATTATCTAGAGATGTCAATTGGCAAGATCTCACTATCTACGATGACTGTTAAGATAAAGGTAGTTTTCACCAGTTTTTTTGAGTCATTCCGAATGGAAAAGATCCCTTACAAAAGAAACAGCTGGATTAAAAATATTGTTCAGGAATGCAAACACGTGCACTCATTCTTTCGGAGGCCGGAACATTTCCTGACAGGCTGCAAAACTTAGCTTGGATCAGGCTGGAGGGGGATGACCTTCATTGCAAGCATGGCGAGTCTCAAGGTCGTCATCACGTTGATGCTACCATCTCTTACCTCCCGTCACCCAGCCGCGTCTGGCTAGCATTGTGGTGTACTTTTTCACTCGACAATTTGAGAGCAGAATTAATTAACCAGATAATGAGTGAGATATGTGGGCCAGCAGCTGTTTGTAATTTTCGCTAATAAATATCACACAAGTTAATACGAGTCTTATCACTAAATATGCGACCAAGTTGAATTTAGATTTTTCTCAGATAGTTCAATAGTATTTTGCGCATTGAAACATTTGAAGATGATATTTTGACATATTTAGTCATTCCTCGCAACTCGGTTTATTGTGAAACTCATTGTGCTTTCACTGGATCGTCTGAGCTATTGACACGCGCCTAAATGCGAGTGTCGAGAGGGCATTTAGCGATATTGTTCCTGGCCTTCTAAAATCTGGATATTGAGTGTAGAAATACTTGAGATTTAGCTTTAGATATTTTCTTTAGTATCAAAGCAAATAGCTCAGCGAGTAGGATGGCCACGTGTCCAGTCGAGTGCCGTGATACGAACTGCTGTATGCCCGCAAAAAATATTCAAGTATTTAATGCGCCTACTGTTTCAAATCAATATAAAACAAAATCCAATTCATTGATAGAATTTCTTTTAGTTATCCACTCCTTGCCAGATTATAGTAGTAAATAGTCTAATCCGTATCTTAAGATGGGCAGAGGTGGTAGTATTTCTGCTAGAACTGGCAAAATGGTTGTTATTCTAACATTAGAAAGAAAGTAGCCGATACGCGCTGGTGTTAATGTCCGAAATGACGTGTCGAAGGAGGTATTGTAAAGATACCATTGTAATTATATGCGTCATCGTTTATGGACGTTATTACCTTATAGTAATCATAGCCATTTCAAAAATAATCGCGTTATTCTAAAAAAACATTATTTGAACATCTGAGATAAATACTATTTTAAGTGTCTCATAGTCTCGTGTTATTGCTTTATGTACCGAAAATAAGATACAAGGAATACTCGGATCATGGTTGAATTAATTGGTACTCCATGGTACTGGTACTCCATGGTTGTATTAATTCAACCATGACTCGGACACTCCATCTTTTTTGTTGATTCTTCATGAAAACTTAATTTGCGAGGAATGGACGTGAAATGTACTCGCTAGGCAAGAAAAATATCAATTATTCAAGTATAAAGAGAAAACTTTTCGAATCACCTCTCAACAAAAACGTATTGAACCACCTCTCAACAAAACATAAACCCAATTGGAATAAGCCGCATAAATTACGTCGTACTTTTTGTCACAACAAACCAAGGTCACATTAGCTTCCACGTGCTAATTTGGCTGCAGATTGGTTAACTAAGTTTTTGTTTACTGTTTCTTACCTTCAAGCAATCTTCTGCGATAGAGCGTGGGGAGTAAATATACAAGAAAAATATATATAGTTTGTCGCATGAATTGACCTCTTCAATATCCGCTTCAAATCAGTTATACAGTATGTTGTGATCTAATTCGAATTATTTGTAAAAAAACGGTGTTTCAATGAAAAAATTTCTGGATCATCGAAAAGAAACAGTTAATGTTAATTTTAATACAATTTAATTTGTACTTTAACTGGACAACTTGAGTACAGTAGAATTCAATACCAAATTTGCGGATCGAATTGAAAACCAAATGTAAATTGCCCACAAAGCTGTCACGGCAAGACGCGAAATCATCTTCATGTGAAATGACGTAATTGTTTTCATTAGAACTTCATGCCCAATATGATTACAAGTGTTTGATATATTTACCGCGTTTGCAGATGAAAACCCTAACATTGCCTGTAATACGAATGACAATATTGAAGGTTTGAAAAAATAATTGTGGACTTTTTCTCTAATTTGTACAATGTCATTTCATTCTATTGTGAAAAAAACTGACGACTCCCGTAGCCTCAATTGTCTATTGAGTGGGTAAAAAAATGTCATGATCCACGAGGACCTTAAAGTGAAAACGTTCATGTATAATCAGTTTAAGCTGGAGTGCGCATGAGATTTCATTCGTATCTCGTTTAGCAAATGCGGCATTTTTATGTATTTTATCATAATTTAAGTGTATCCATTACCTGCTGTTGGTGAAAATTTTAGACGATGCTTGCCTTCCTCGTATTATGGTTGCTAACTGCATAAATGAAAAATTTGCAAGTTTAGTGAAAGCATCAGTCCTCGAGGCATCAAACCCACTCATGAATTGAGTCGCTGCTCTGGTATGCGTGAAGAACTTAACATGCTGACACGCACACCATCGTTTAACCGTGATACTAACTTCTTACGCATTTGTAATTCATAAAATTTGATTTCAGCTTAGGTGAAAATTTTTCATGGCAAGTGTCATGATATATCAAAAAGCTAATTAACGCAGTCTTAGTGCATTTCATTGCTGTTAATTGTCGTATTTCCGACATTGCGTAATGAAACATCTTTCACTTTTGCTGATAAGACTCGTTTGATCCGGTAAATTTTAATCCGATCAGCTGGAAGTAAGGATTTTTCTTACTTTTTTCGACAAAATTTTCGTTACAGTACTTTGCTCCAATTCAGCGAATTTTCTCATTTATGGAAAAAAGGCGCTATTGTGCTCGGCATGTCCGTCTGTCCGCCCGTGACTTCACGTTTTCGTCGACGAGAAAATGCACTCTCTGTCACTCACTGCAGTGAGTACTGAGTTATATTTTTTTCCTTTCAAGAACTCTAGAACTTATTCAGTAGATATTTGCTAACTCCGTCCTTGCTATTGATGATGGTTTCGTGTGAAAAACAATCGTAAAAAACATTTATTGAGGCAAAGTTTATAAATACTCCTAAGTAAGTTCAAGTAAAAAATTGTTCACATGCCCAGACCCAGTGATTGTTGACAAAGAAGATGAAAAATGAATAAATTTGAACATATTATAGACGCACCAAGAACCAGTTGTTCGGGATAAGATTAACAAATTTGAAGGAAAATAACAAACGAAGAAGCATCATTAACTACCAGACAGAACATTTTTGAGACGGGTTCATTTTCGAATTCAATTTACAGTTCCAGTCACGCGAAAACTCTGGCGAATTACTAAGCTCGCCGTTGACTCTGAACCTAACAGGCGAGTGAGCCCCAGTCAAGATAAGGAACTTGAGTGACTCGGGCCTGTACTTGCCGCACCAAACGTTGGCCGCTGACAGCCAAAAAAGTTGTTTAGCTGTTAGTCCGAGCGCTGGTAACGGATTCTCCTCGCCGTGATCACTGACGTACTGATTATATGCGTAGTACGCTTCTTTGATGCCGCCGTTGTCTGCTATGTTCTCTCCTTGGGTATTCACGCCATTCAGCTGCAATGGGAATATTGATTAACAGTTTTTCGGCTTTTGCAACATTTGACGGATACCTATTGTTAACCGAAAAATTCAGAACAAGTTTTCTCGTACTACAATTCTGAAAATTTAGAGTTCAAATACTCCATGACGCATAAATATTCTTGGTCGCATGATACATCTTCTCCTCTTTCTACTCCCCAAGGTTTGAAGATTCGTTCAGTAGCTTACGCGTGATCTCGAAGTCTCCCAGCAAAATTACTCATAACAACAATCAATCGAAATTAGAAGAATCTATAAAATAATCTGTAGCGTCTCCGGCTATAATGTAATTGAAGAGTAAAGTTTAAATTCAGAACATTGTAAATTTGAAATTCATTTTGTAAATGAATTTTCTAAAACATTGACAACCTTCAGGGAATTTGGTCATTTAAGCTCGGTAAATCGATAAATGAGTTGAATCCACTGTGAAAAAATAAAGCAAAATGCACCTCAATACATGAAACAATTAATCTTTGCATATTGGTCGTATACAGTCATCCTCATTTATTCAGAAATATAGACTGATTGAAAACCTTCAAAGACAGGATTGAATGAATTCTGCTCCTATGTCACGTCATTAGACCTAACAATAAACGAATCAAGTTCATTTCCAATAATTCTACTTAGTTATCAAATGTAGCGTAAAATTCTCTTCGCCTCACCTTAAGTCCGACTTCTGGCGCCGTGTAGTTGCCGTACTGATGAATTATGCATTTGGATTTCTCGATGAATTTCGCTTTTGTCTCGGGCTCCCACCATTCCTTGAGGTCACCTTTGTAGTCGAATTGGCGACCCTGTGCGGAATTTTTCCTCAACTTAGTTATATGTATACTAAGCTATATAAACTTAGATATATGTATAATAAATTATATAAACTTCGCTATACGTATAAGAATTCATAATGTGTTCTTTTCTACAAGTTTGATTGAAGAACACAGATTAAATTTCATTGAGAATTTTCTTCTTCGTTTTTCAAAAATTTAACAATATTGTTTGTTGGTGTTCGTAGATCAAAAATCAGTTACCAGAAGACAGTTTTAATATTATAACAACAGTTCAAATTTATCAACATTCATTATAAAGATATTGGACGCATTGAGTCATGAAATTTGGAAAGACATTAGTATAAAACTATGTAAATATTGTACTACTCTAAAAATTAAACCCCCAAAATTTTTACTATCAGTCGTAAAATTACCAGATTGTTCTTAACTTTGAGATCGGATACTTGAAACTCAATCAAAATCCTAATTCAGCTCACCACGTCATCGAAGCCGTGCGTTATTTCGTGACCGATCACAAAGCCGATGGAGCCGAAGTTCAAATACTTGGGGCGTTCAGCATTGAAGAAAGTCCCTTGCAGAATTCCAGCAGGGAAATCTAAGGAGAAAAGTGATTACAACGCTTTGAATTTTCATCGATGTTAAAGACGACACACGTTAAGTTTTACTCACAATAATATTGATTTTTTTACGGATATAAAAGTTATCTAACGTCAAAAATAACCTCAAAAGTAGGAGTTGCTGTTATTTTCTACTGTAATTATACAATTGAAACAGATTATTTTCTCATGCTCAAATTTATGGTGTTAATTTCCACCGGAAAATATTATCTTCTGAACAGAGATATAAATGTCTCACTAATAGAGTTGTCCACGCGGCTATAGTAGGCGTTAACGACAGCAGCGGTACCATGCCTCTTCCAGTCATTCTTGTCGATCACTTCCCTGAGGCGCTTGAAGGAATAATCCGCGCTATAAATTGTCAAATTTCTCATATTCGACAGAAGCTCACCGTCCGAGATTTGCAGCTGGAAAGAGGGGAAAATTAGAACCAAACGACTGGGATTAGCATTCACGTCACATCAGGTCATGCATGCAACGATTACAAAGAAAATAACGCCGTTACAAGTGAATTCGAATGTAAGTCATCAACAGTCATGCACTAGGATATATTTTGATTAAAAATAATAACATTGCGGTGTAATATACTGAAGAAGAGAGACGTCTAAAAAATCCTGAATATTACATCTTGAAAACCTACCATACGAAGTTATAGCGTGCTGCGCTCATCTGTGGGTGAGACTGTATTTTATTAAACCTATGAATCAAATCTAAATGACCTGTGTTAAAAATTCTTCGATGTAAGAATATCAATTTAGATTACGAATTATACTGGATTTTGAATTATCATATTTACAATAGAACAAACTCATACATCCTTGTAAACTTCAGCGATCTTGGACTCGTCCAGAAGCTCGTCAGGGTAGGCGATGTGGGAGGTTATTGCCTGGGACTTATTGATAGCGCGGAGCCTGGTTTCATCGTCCATCCAGTCGACAGCGCGCAGGATTTTGTCAAACTCCCTTCTGACGTAGGATACCATCTCATCTGCTGCCGCCTTGGCGTCTTTCTTGAAGAATTTCTCAGCGTACAGTTTACTCACAGCGTACGAGAGACTGAAAACCAGAAAAATTTAGCGTACCATTTTAGATTCATCCGCATGGGCGGTCAATGAAATAACGAAACAGGATGATTGTTCCAACTCATGAATATCAACCATAGGCTTAAATTTTTCATATAGTACGTACGTATGTTTGAATCCTGTCGAAGTATTTTCAACTCTGTCGAAACAATTTTATACGAGTAATTTGAATGAGAAGCTTCGTAATTGATTTAGTTAATTTTTGCCTCACCACCACATCCATATCGCGCTGTTCACAATTGTTTCTTAAGTTACCTGAGGTTTGAGTTCCGGGGTAAAATAATTTTGTTTCAACTCCTGTATCTGCATGGTCTCAGAGAAATGTTTCAATTGGATTTTGCAACCCAAGTTTATGATTTCCAGTTTGACTTTTCCTTCTGATTGAGTAACCTGATATGAATAAAGCTTTAAAATATTCATGTTCTCTATGAATTCCACTCTTTCCAGTCAATCGTAGTTGAGGCAAGTTTCAATTTAATTAGGAAAAACCAATTGATAACCAACCTGCCCGACACGGCTCCTATGCACTCTTTCCACCTAGGATTTCTTTTGCCAGTTCCAGTGATCTTCTTGGAGTACTCGAGCTGCAGATCACGCGCGTCCTCTGACAAGTAACTGATGGATGCCGCAGACGCCCGCCACATCAGGAAGTTCGCGATCACTCTGTGAAAGTACGGTGACGGCTAACAATAACTGATGGTCAACCAGCACTTGGTAAGCCTTTTGATGTACAATTGCCTGTCAGCTATAGCTGGCATCAGCAACCACAAACCAAACGTTACTCAAATAGTTTTCTTGTCAGATTCGAATATGGCATGGCGTGTCATGAAATATTATTGCTAGCGTAAGAATATCAAAAGATGGAATTCAAATCCCTCCGAGCTTTTTCAATAGTTTGTAATTGCTCTCAAATTTTAAGTAACGACAAAGTCACATAAATTTCACATGGATTTATACCGAAAGCTCCGCTAAAATTTCAGTTTCTACCTCTTTGGCGTTTTCAACAGGAGTTTATCCAGATTTTCAAGGTACGACGGCACATTTACGATGACTTCTTCATCTTCAGTGATCTAGAACGAAAAACATAATTTCCATTTAGACTGAACAGAAACTTGGATTTGCTAAAGACGTCATTACCATTTTTACTTACTATAATTACATTTTTATTATTGTATGGAGCAAAATAATGAATTATTTATCCCATAATTTCCTATTCCTTGTGATGATCGATATCCTTCATGAACTTCTCAGATAATCTATATGCAAGACCGAAAAGGCAACACAACATATTAATTCAGATCCGCCCCTCCCTAGATCGTACGCTACTCGTTTAAAAAATAAAAAAGTGTACATACTTTCAAACGCATTTATTGCGACTCATGTACTAACCAGTGAGTGAAACCTGAGATTTAAAATAATACGCTTGTGATAGAAACAGGATTCTTAAATAACTCACGTTAGTGAATGGGGCCAATAGAGTGTTGATGTATGACAGCCACGGGATATTGGGCACTCGGGCCTGCAGTTCTGCCACGGTCATCTTGTTGTAGAGCTCAGAGGCATTACGGCGTTTCTCGTTCGGCAGCGAGAACTGTAAAGAAATGTACTTCATGTAGATGCGTAAAAACTTCAACAGTTCAAGCAGCGCTTACAGTATACGATATTACTTGCAAAATTGCGACGCAGATATTCGAACGTTTTTTATTAAATCGTTTCAGCTGAAAAATTTCCAAACTTCAAACCAGATCTTTCAGCAAACTCGAATTCCAAAACTGTAAATCGCATAGATACTCAGAGAGAAAATTTATCAGAATATCCCTTATATTGGCAAGTTGTATCTCAAACTCGAGGCAACAAGTCATGTTCAGAAATCGACTCTTTTGCTTAATATAATTGAAGATTGCAAAAAATTTAAAAATTAATTTTCCAATATTCGTTTCCAACCATTGTATAAATATAAATATTGAAAGGATTTCTACGAATTTTAGAACATGTAATTTTTTTTAAATATTTTTTCAGTGTAATTTTTTACGAATTTCGAACATGTAATCTCGCTCACATTGGCAAGTTGTATCTCGAACAAGAGGCTCTCGGTGAGTTCGAGTTGGGCGGCTGTGCGGTTGGCGCCGAGGAGCGCGGCTAAGGAGACCTGGTAGTCGAGATACGCCCGCACGTCGCTGTCGTTCAGGCCGCGCATCAGATACTCCCGAGACATGCCGAAGCTCGGCTGGTCGATCTGACGAGATGAAGTAATAAGTTGCGAAACCAGCGGACATATTTTTCAACAATTACTCAAGTGCACGTAAGGTTTTAACTACTTGTAACGTGCCGCCGATTTCTTGTCTGTGGTTGTGGGGTCAGGTTGTAAAGCAGTCAATGATTGTCTGACGGTATTACAAATTTGTAACTATTTCTGGTAGCGCCAAAACTGATTTTTACAGCTTTTATTGATCAGTTCAAGTTACACATATATTGGTGGAAATTTTCATTATTGAAATGCGAACGGTGATTATTCTTTCATAGTGTGAAGATTCTTTTCTCAGTCAAAGAAAAAATTCATTAAGTTATTTCTTATCTATTTCGATAAATTTATTTCCGTCTTCAACTGCTTGCAGTTTCTTATAAGCATGAAATTTCTGTCACTATACTTACTAGCACAGGCTGCTTCAACTATTCATAAGCTAGAAAAATTAATTCCATGATGCAAAGGGAACAGAAGCAGTAAGGTATTCATTAACTAAATCTTTGGGATACTTTTTATTTCCCAATTTAGATTTAGTATGCGCAGCACCAGCATGTCTCAACAGCCAAGACTTTTTTAAAATATAAGTTAGACTCGTAAAATGAGTTCGAAATTTAGTTCAAGCTGACTACTTGGTGTAAATCAAAAAAGTTTTTTTTATTCTTCATGATTGACACTAATTCATTCATATTATTCTACTTTCAATATTTATTGAGGTTCACCCGAGATATCATTGGCCTCTGGTCTGAAGTCATTGAAGGGTCTATATCAACATTAATTCACCGATACTACCCGACAATGACTCACGTCTATAATTCTCCACGTCGAGTTCTTGATGTTGGTGGTGACGGAGAAGTCTAGTAAATAATCAACGGAGTAGCCGAGCCGCCTGTTGATGTAGACGTTCTGGACCCAGTCGAACCTGTTGTGGCCCCAGGCAGCGCCCTCCACCGCCGGCCAGCCGCCCATTTCCCGCAGGATGTCTTTCAGCGGCTGCAGGCCTTGCTCCGCGATGCGCTCTGTGCAGAAAATTACATCTTGGGCGGCTCGTGCTTTGGAAATGTTTAAAATGTCTAAATTTATATTCTTCATCACCAGTAATGATATACATCTTGAGGAACAAATGAATTTAATGCCGTTTCTTTACACTAAAAATGTTAAACATTACAACATTATTGTATTCTCTTTAATAATTACGCCAAAATATGTAGACCATCACGTTCAATTTGTGTCCTTCAATCCATCAATGTTATCAACTTGTGAGGGTGGCCTCGCAGATAATAAAGATAATCTCTGTCGAAAAGATGTGTTTGTACCCGTGTTCATGCAGGACTTGTAGAGCTGCTTAACCATCAGGCCGCTGGGGGTGTCCTCGGAGGAGTCCTCGCTCTCGATCAGCATGCGCAGCTTCTCCTGGAGGACATCCGAGACGTCGCTGAACTGCGTTATGGAGCTCTTCTCGTCGGGGATGTTCCGGCTTTTAATATAATTACCGCACGCGTACTCGAAGAAATCCTCGCAAGGGTCGACTTGTGAGTCCATGTTGGCGATTAACTCCGATGCTGGGAAGGAGACATTACGATGAATCACCGTTTAAAGTTGTGATATTCAAAGAAGGGGTGAAAACTGTTAATAATAGTTTTTTCAATGCCTTTTTTGGGCGAGAACACATGAGGCCTATTTTTTGTGTTCATCTGTTAGAACACCATCCATAACTAACTACCTCCATTGACCACGCACAACAGCCAATGCTAGACACCATGCAGCTACCGCATGCACTGGTACTCCTTCTCAACGATTCTTCATCATTGGACTACACGCAGTTGTTTTTAGTCCAGCTAGTGGAAAATGCTTAATAAAGCTTTATTTTATTCGATGCCTCAGTTATTGAATAAACCAGTCATGCGTAAAGTTTATAATTCTTTGGAAACGCAGGCCATCGGATACCGTATTAGTAATTTCAAAAAAAATGATTAACAAAAATTGTTATCAAAAGGACAACGGACTCTCATGTTCAATTTACTATGGTTGAATTCATCGTAAGCAAGGTGTTAGGAAACAATTCTTAACAAAACTTTAACCATCTTACTTACCCGACGTGATGCAGCTTTTGGTAAGGCAGAACTCGGATGTTGAGGAAGTTTGGCCTCCAGAAGCTTTGCAAGATACAACAGAGAGCTCAGAGGGGTCTGAAACATCCTTGATAGCCGCGATAGGTTTTTTTATGTCGGATCCTGGAATTGAGTTAAGCGCAGTGGTCGACGAATCGAATGAAGCGCTACCTGTAGATTGAGAGGTTTCCTTCCTCAAAGATATATTAACCGAGTTGGCTTTAGATATAGATGAATCGGTTGGCGTCACTGAAGATTCTGCTGCTGAACTCGCTTCGGTTGGATGCAATGGTTTTTGGATATCGTCTTCTATTTCAGTTTTGTCAACATCACTGCCTGAAGCTTGTTTCGTCGAACTCTCATCTCCAACAGCGATTGGTGCCTGTGAAGTCTTTTGTTCGGTCACATTGCTTTCTATTGGTCCGACACCCAACGTTTCTGCTACAGAGTCTGGTAAATGGACGGTGTCATTTCCTAATGACTGCGACACGCCAGGAAGAAGAGGGGATGTTGTAGATGTGATGATTTCAATAGTCGTGTTTTCTTTCAGCTCAAATCGCTCGCTTTCAGATTCGACCTTGATTAGTAAATTTTCCTCGATCACTGGAGGCAAAAAACCATCTCCATCTTGGGATTGACTCGAAAACTTCAGCGCCAACTCAGGATCTAATAAGATTTCGTGTCTTGATTTGACTCGATCGTTTAACTCGGAGCTAGGCAGCGATCGCTTAAACTTGTGCGAGTAAAGTGAAGTTCCGGCTGAAATATCCTCTGTATCTTTATAAATTAGTAATATGCAACGCCATACAAAATCGAAAAGATGCATGGTTAGAATGGTGAAGTAAACGTCATCGCGTAAAGAGAAAATGTCAGTAATGTAATGCTGGGAACATCGTCAAATTTCGAATTATCATGAGTAGTGTTTGATGCCAGAACATGGATGTACAAATTTAATGATCAGCATGAACACGCAGGGTATGTTAGGGAGGAATTATTCTAACGATCCATTACGAAGAGATTTTCAAGACTTGTCACAGCACGAACGGCGTCACAACGCAGTGCACTTATAGGCATCATGGCGCAGCGAAGACAACACGAGTGCAGGGCGGTACCAACGATGTCCGTTTTTCAGTCGAGCACCAGATGACGTCGAGGAGTCGTTGGATGGAAGAGGAGAACAAAAACAAATAAACAAAGAAAGAAGATAAGGCAGAAAAATATTTAAATGGGAAAGAAGATTTAAACGCACGGTTTCGTGGCTGAAAGGTGAAAATATTTTGCGTGGAAGATAATCTTTCATAGGATAGATCATTGAATGCGGACATTGTAAAAAACACTACGAAAAGTCTTCATGATCTTGAATTAAATCCACGATGACATGTCCCAAAACTCAAATTCCATATAAATAAAACTCCCACTCCTTTTGATCTAAGGCCAAAAATATGAACCAAGTTTATGACACTGAAAGATTCAATAAACTGAAGTCTGACCTGCGAACAAGCTGTTAGGAGAAGAACCAGCGATGATGGCGGCCATGGCGAGACACACGGCGATGAGGAGGAACAAACTCACGGCCACCATCGCCAGCAGCGCCACCTCCAGGCGCGTGCGCGACACCCACCATCCTCCGCTGGGCCTGTAACTCAAAGGGGAGATTTAATAGGGAATGAAAGAACGATAAATTTTATGGTTAGAAGATAAATATACAATTCAGCTATATAACAAGTTCATTGATAAAATTTACGTAATGCATCTCAAACATAATTAAAAACTAGCGTAAAAGTACAATATATCCGAATATCCGAAAGTACAATATATCCGAAGTAAATATTTATATCAATACAATTTTTCTAGTCATAACACGGAGTGATGCACACAACGTATATCATTCTCCCGATACATTAAGGCATTGTGAAATGCAAACCAGGTATGAAACAAAAACATAAAATAACAAAATGTTACGAGTCAATTTTAGCTGATTAAATTCCACATTCAGATAATGGAAGAAAATGCATAAGAATACAGCCGACTACGCTTCAGAGATATGATATGCTTTTGAGAAATCCCCGTATCAAATGTAAGGAAACTAAATCTGCTTTGGAATTACTGCGTAATTAGTAATTAAGGTTCTCAATAATTCTTGGGATATCTTAAGGTCCGATGTGATGGGATGCTTAGAACGATTTGTACTATCGTATGAATTCACGCCATGAACATAGTAGAGAAAATGATGTGTTAACAATAAATAAACAGTATTAATATCAACAAAAAACGAAGACCGATTTAAAGAATCAACAACAAGCAAAATCAAATAGCGATAGCTGCAGCTCCCGTTATGCCGGATATTCATATGAATGTAATTCAGTTGAACTATTCGACAGTACCTACTATATACGCAATTCATCTCTCGCGGCTGAAGTATGTTAGTCAATGGACAATGAAAACATGAAATTAATCTAACATTTTCGCTCCGTTTCTTTAATCGAATCCATTGCCTGGCAATAAATTCAACTTAAAATTAGTTTCGATTAATGAACTTGATCAGCCCAAATATTTGAACCCGAAATATTTCGCTAAAATGCCAAAAATATTTTTGATGGCACTAAATTCACCAAATCAAATCAAAAACCAATGAAACTCTTGCAAACAAGACTGAGGGACACGAGTTCTGCTCATGCCAACCCGCGAAGTCTGCCTCAGGCTTGTATAACGTTAGGTGAAGCGGTCGAAGAATGGCCTGCGGACAATACAGCCTCTGGTTTCATCAAATACTTGGCTGTTGTGAACGAAAATTTAAGTAAAATCTCGTTACTTTCGAATTTATATCGCGATTAATACCACGTATCTAAAAATAAGATTATTTGTTGGATGAAAGATGATCATCTGATGTATTATTAGTTCGCGCTGTAAACTAACAAATAAAATAACAAGTATCTATTATTTCAGCAATATTTATATCTAGTGAGCAAAAGGAGCTCACAGATGGAAGCGATGCAAGCTGTAGGCAATGCACGAGTTGCCACCATAATATAAGCTGAGGCAAAGCTGCAGGGTTTAGTATGACCTGCTGCTTGCTTTCTTTATTTATTGGAACGGCAGGTTAGGGGAGAGAGCCAGCACGCTATCAAGGTGGCCACGGCACATTATTATTAGAACCGAGCGCCGTTGCAGGCTTTCGTCTGGACTATATTTCATGATCGATTGCTAACAACAAAAAGCGTACTTTGAACTAAAACAACGACATGCCTAATTTTTTAGACAACTCCGATTCACAAACTCATTTTTTATTTTAAAACTTTTTGCGTCACTCACTAAACAATAGCCGGCACTTTCCAATACACGCAGCAGTAGGAATTAAACAATAATCCCCAAATGAACCACATACATGTAAAGCATATAAGGCCTTTCAATGACATTTTCACTATTATTTTTCATTACAGTTACGGTACTCACGATTCATCAGGTATGCCTCTTGAGCTGACCAGAGTCATTTGACTCTCAGCTTTGTGCAGCTTTACGCAATCAGTCATGCCGCCTAGAAAGCATTTACTGTCTGTGTTTCTATGCACTCGGCTATTGTCTGCGTGACAACAGTTCAGTCCTTTGAACTGGCCTGTACGACAATATATTTGTGCGATCACAAAGAACAATCATTTATTAGAGCTTCTAAATAAGATGCATATTTCAAGACGTCAATCAACAAGAACACAAAAAGCTTTAGTGCACCTCACACAGACGCTAAGAACACTAATTTCTAATATAGTTTGAATTTTAAAACTTCTCAGTGGTCAAGAAATCCTTATTAATAGGTGCCTAAAATAGCAGAAATCTCATTGATATACTACCAAAGAATTAACATTTATTTTAATCCGAAGAAAGTGTGCGGTTATCATCAGAATAGGTACGCTAAACTGCTACTGAGTAAAGAAACTTGATCACGCATGAAGTCCATTCTGAAGCAATTTTACTTGATTGCAAATTTGCTGCAAATGATCGTTTTCATACGTTTATACCTATAGGGTTTAACCTAAAGCACATCTTAGAATATTTTACCCGAGGTTCCAAATTTAATAACTATCTTTGAAAAATCGCTTTTTTCTTGCAGTGTGGCAACCGTAATCTATATCCAGTCGTGGGCTCATTTTCACCCTTGCTGATACTCATCAAGGATCAGCACATTATTAATGCTAGCACCATAATATTTTTCGTCATCATCACATTCAGTTCAATTTTCTCGAAAGAAGCAAGTCACTGCGTTTGAAACAGGTCGCGCGACAGGGCACTGAAAAATTGTCAAACAATATTCGGGATTATTTATATATATATTCTGATTTAAAAGCTAGGAATTTTAAAATTCGTTGGAAAAACTTATTATTATTCATTAGTAAAAACCCACTAACTATTGTGCACATTTCCGGCATCTTTCCGGCGCTTGCCTTTAGCCCAAGTCGAGTCGGCTGCTGTCAGGCAACTGGTCTGAGTTGCAGCGGGCGGCTGACTAAATAGCGGTCAAGATCCTGCCCTAACCGCCCGCCCCCGGTCATCTTACTATTTTAAGGTTTCGATCTAGACTATCTTCGGTTTGGATTACGAACCTATATCTTTATACGTAATTTGATTTGATACTTTAAATATGTCGAAATGCTGTCAAATGTAGATAGCTGATGAGTATGTTCACTTGTTAGCGCGACAGAGGATCGGTTCAGTGCCAAACAGGTTTTAGGTCCGGGTAATGGCCGGTTTTGGAAAATTGAGCACACCGTTATTCTAGCAGCAGAATAAAATTGTTCAGTCATCAGGTTTTATCCAGTACAAAAGTTTTAACACAATTGTGTCATTAATGACTGCTCTATTGAATCCATTTATTAATATTCAAACAGGGAAGTTTAAAACAGGTATTGCAGAAGCAATTATCTGTTAGGAATATTACCAACATGTAATTTGCCAATGAACTATGATAGGACAGATATCATGGCCGTTGTAAGAAGCGGAAAATATTCAAGTGATGTTACCTACCTGCTTGCATAATCTTACCATCAACTTTTCAACTGATTCGTGTGGTCTTTATATGCAAAAACGGTCTTTTCTTCTGAGACAGATCTAAAGCAGTCGGCTCAGTGAAAGATTCAACAACTGCTTTACTGGCGCTCTATAGGTACCAGTGTAATCATAGGCTTTCGCCCTCCTATCAGAGTGCTGTACAGAGCTGAGGACTACTGAGATTGGTTCGGCTATATAGGAAACAACCTATAAGCAGTATTGTGTCGGACAACCAAGCGTTGTTCTACTGTCGGTTGCACAAGCTAAACTGCTGATGACAGGCTGCCAACTTAAGCTGACTTCTCGTGTCGGGCGCAAGCGGCTGTCCGGTGACCACAGTAAAATTCTGTATTGGGCTATGTGTATTTCACGTGTCAATTTCTCCTATAAACCCAAACCTTTGAGAAGCGCCAAACCCGACCACCTAGCGCGTCGTCAGAGAAGCGACTTCTACAATCCATCATCCAGTTTTGCGGCGACTTTGGCCAAGACTGCAGGGCTAGTTAAAATTTTAAATCAAAAGTGTGCATTGGATTAAAACCATCCCGTCAAGAAAAAACTTAGGATTAGCCCGCAAGAGATTTTAGAGTTTTGCATATCCCAAAAATATTGATGAATCACAACCGTGCGGTTGAGGGCTACATGGACCAAAGTCAAAAGATTATATAGTGCGAACAAGAAAGCGGTAGGAAGTCAAGAATGGTTTGACATATCGTTAAAGATGCCATCATTATAAAAATCCTCAGCAAACGTAAAATCTCGATCTATGATTTTTCGTGCACCTGGAACATCCCTCAGAACCCTTCCAAAAAGTTAAATTTTCTTGAATGTGACTACGCGACGCTATATCTTCGACAAGTTCCACAATTGTATGAATTTTGAAATTTTACCAAAATCGAACACAAGATTCCTTGCTTGGCTGCGCACGCCACTCTTTGTTAGTATTACCGTCAAAGATTTTAATATTCACTTATTCTTTTGGAATGAATTTCACCAGCAGCCTCTCCAAATGACCGATTTAGCAGTGTTTCTTGGATTTACTGTCATAGGTCGATGAGGGGTGTGACAGTTTAGGTCGGTGCGAAGGTCGATAGTCTAGGTCGGTGATAGGCAGGATACCAGTCTAGATCGGTAATAGGTAGGATAGTGTAGGTCGGTGATAGGGAGGATAGTCAAGGTCGGTGATAGGGAGGACAGTTAAGGTCGATGATAGGAAAGATAGTTAAGGTCGGTGAGAGAGTGGATAGTCTAGTTGGTGGGAGGGGAGCGTAGCCGGGCTCCAATCAGCCCTGAAAAAAAAAACGCCTAACATATTTCCGACATCATCTTGTTTTAAGTATCTAGAGCTCTACGCGACCATATTCTGAAGCAAATAGCCCAGAGTGTAATGATCGTCCACCACTGAGCGTTACATCGAATCATCACTTCTTTCCCCGACTTTATTTCGAACTGTAACCAGCGGACAACGGACTGCAACCAATCAGTCTGGCTCGCCAGTGGAACCGCATGAATCCTGAGGTATTGTTGCCAGCGGACAACGGACTAAGACCAATCAGCCTGGCGAGCCAGTGGAACCGTATGAATCCTGAGGTATAGTTGTCACAAAATCTATGAATATTTTTGTACAAATTTATATTGCCACTCCCGCACGAAAAATATTGGTCTGCTACATTTCAATTATTCTGTTCACAGCCTAACGTCGAAGTCCCATTCTTACAAAATAGATATTAACGAATACAATTGATGCAAACCGAAGTCAACAAAAATTAATCAAACAGAATTATGAGAGGATGGTGAGAATTCTTTACAATTAACTAATGCGAAAATAAAACACTGATACCTTAAACCAGAGAGTGGCACTTTATGGGTAACCTTAATAACTTCTCTTCCAAGAAAACAAATAAAGGAAATACTTTAAAAAAAATAAGTCTTCATTGCGCACTCAAAATAAACGGTATTCTATGATTTCGTTTTTGAAACCAAGCAATTGTTTTTAAGTATATTATTAATGGCAGGTCGAAGTAATTTATCAAGTTTACCAAGCAGGGTTGGTCATAAAGAGAAATCGCCGGTTCTGGAGAAGATTAACGTATTTAGAGAACGTTTCCCTATTGGGTGACGATTGACCGTTTTCGATTTTTGACAAATTGTGTAGCAAGTGGGGGCTAAGCAAAAAAATTAATGTCGATAGTGAAAATAAGAAAATACTTCAGACTAACTCATGTTCCTTTGAAATGGAACTTATGATTTGGGTTTTGATATTAAGATTGCATATGAACATAGGACCAACTTTGTTTCGTGTGATCGAGGACGATCAAATTCTCAGGCAGTGGGAAAGGTTTCAGGTGACATATTATCGAGACTTCGTAGACAATGGTTCTCTCTCTCTCTCTCTTTGTCAGATCATAGCAACTTTCAATAAAGTGTTTATGCAAGGCTCTACAAGCCGCCACGATGTGAGGGAGTTAGTCTTGCTCCCGTTGAGCAGTCAAGCTACTATTCCGGTAGAACTGCTGCGGAACGTGCTGTCGTGTCGTTACAGTGTAGACTGTAATGCAAACCCTGGCGATCTGACTTGTACTGTAAAAAATTTAGCAATAATTATCTTTGTGTTTCCTGGAGTGCGAAATTAGCAATAATTATCTTTGTGTTTCCTGGAGTGCGAAATTTTCCTTGGCACTTTAAATGGACTACATGAATGAATTCAGACTTTCGGGTTAATACTTTATTGGGGTTAATATAACACAACGCGTGATAAAGTGAAAATAATTGCATGGAGAAGCAAGCTACTGACATTATGATTGGTTGCTTTTAATGTCATTGGAATATATTATTTGTCTTATTTTCTAAGGGTTTAAAAATCCCAATTAATTCAAACCGATATCATCGGCAAAATGGCAAGGAAATCATCATGGACAAGTATGAGAGAATAATTCTCATAATAACAAGTGTTATTGTGAAAACTTATTAAATAAACTTTTCTTCTAATCGCAACGTTTAACATGAGCACTGGTTAAATTTTTAGGATTATGAGCTTGAATAAGTGAATAAAAATCAAACTGCTAGCAAGAATATAGGTCAAAGACTTAGGAAATAAACAACAACAAAAAACAGCGCAATATCAACTACCAAACAGAACACTTATGAGACGGGTTCATTTTCGAATTCGATTTACAATTCCAGTCTCGCGAAAACTCGGGCAAATTGCTCAGCGGGCCGTTGACTCTGAAGCGAGCTGGCGCGTGAGCCCCAGTCAAGATCTGAAGCTTCAGCGTCTCGAGCCTGGTCTTGCTGCACCAAACGTTGGCCGCTGACAGCCAGAAAAGTTGTTTAGCTGTTAGCCCGAGCGCTGGTAACGGATTCTCCTCTCCGTGGTCACTGACGTACTGATTATATGCGTAGTACGCTTCTTTGAGGCCACCGTTGTCCGCTATGTTCTCTCCTTGGGTGTTCACGCCATTCAGCTGAAACGGGGGTTCTTACTAATCATTTTAGATTAGCACATCGGTAACACAGTTAAAACAGTTAAATAAGCTATAAGACGCACCTGAGCTCCAGCCACTGGCAATCATTGAGTTAAGAAAGAATTTCCGTCTATAGGTACTTGACTCGTTTTTCGCGCCAACTAAACATTTTAGTTATCCTGACTTGAAAACCATTCCCCAGTCATGGTACTCCAAGTGATAAAAAGCGGAACTCTTTCCATTTGGCGTTGAAATGTAGCACCAAGTTTCTTTCGCCTCACCTTAAGTCCGACTTCTGGGTGCGTGTAGTTGCCGTACTGATGAATGATGCACTTCGATTTATCGATAAATTTTGATCTTGTCTCGGGCTCCCACCATTCCTTGAGATCACCTTTGTCGTCAAACTGTCGACCCTATTGCAAAAGTGGAATATGATCATCTATTTCAAAGCTAAATTGTGTATGCAACAGCAGCAGAATAAATTCAAATGAAATTGAATGGTCAACATAATAGCTCCTCACTTCTACTAAAAGTAACTCGAGCAGAGTCCGAGTACAGCTCACCATGTCGTCGAAGCCGTGTGTGATTTCGTGGCCGATTACGAAGCCGATGGCGCCGTAGTTCAGGTACTTGGGGCGGTCAGCGTTGAAGAAAGTTCCTTGCAGAATTCCGGCCGGGAATTCTTAAGTCAAATTATGAAGAAACGTTCAAATTTCTTTCGAATATTTTGCGCATGCAACGTAAGGTGTGACTTTGACATTTATAACAGGTACCTAAAAGCAGAACTTGCAGGCAATCTCGCATTAAAAATCGTTACCAAAAATGTAAATTTTTAAGTTAAAAATACGTCTAGGCAGGTCTAACGAATAAAAATTTTCAGTTCCGAAATATGATAGTTAATTTAACGAAAAAATTACCCTGCAACACATTGATGCTTCACATATGTTCCTCACCGATAGAGTTCTCTAAAAAGCTGTAGAAGGCGTTAACGACAGCAGCAGCACCATGCTCTTTCCAGTCATTCTTGTCAACTTTGTCTCTAAGACTCTTGAAGTAATAATCCGTGCCAAAAATGGTAAAATTACGCATATTTGAGAGAAGCTCACCGTCCGAGATTCTTAACTGAAAAATAGGGAACATTATAATAAAAACATTTGCCCAAAGTATTTGTTTAAAGCGTCGAGTGTCAAGGTTGCTTAGTATTTCAGGAATGAAAAAAATGCCAAAATTACAAACTCACTAAATTTTACATAACTCATTCAATGACTGTACATTGAAACTATTTAATAGTTGCATCACAATCCTCTCTCCATTCACTCATTCACTGGTTTTCAGATTGATGTTAATGACCTTTAATCATTGCACTGTTCAGTTGATTAAAACTGCTTAGTAAGCATTGTTCATCATGAGGGCGTAAATATGCATTTCGAATTCTTGACATCTTTGACTTTCTCTTGACTTCAAATAACAATATTCATTTCAAACTTGATTATCAACTGAAATTAGGCAGTCAATCATTATGCAATCAAGTGAATAGATATTCACGTCTTTGAAAAGCTCTGCTAATTTGGACTCGTCCAAGAGTTCCTCCGGGTAGGCGATATGGGGCGTGATCGCCAGGGACTTGTTGATGGCGCGGATCCTGGTCTCGTCGTCCATCCAGTCAACAGTGCGCAGAATTTTATCGAATTCCGCCCTGACGTAGGATACCATCTCATCTGCTGCAGCCTTGGCGTCCTTCTTGAAGAATTTTTCAGCGTACAGTTTACCCACAGCAAGTGGGAGACTGTGAAAAATCCAGATAACAACTTTAATTTATTTAACGCATACGTCGTCCAGTGTCCACTGCTAATGAGACAGAATGCAAAAGGCAAATCAGATTATCTTGAACAGTGAAAGCTAATATTGTAACGGACTATGCTTACTAAAGTCGATAAAAAGTAATTACGACACGCACCTGCCACAAAATAAAAAAATTAGAAATTCAGTAATGTATTTAAATAAGAGAATCTGATACACCGAACCTATAATTGTGTTATTCTGCTATGACACCAGCCGTTCTCGACAAATCATTAACTTGGTTTTACATGAATATTTGTACAATGCGGAGCGTTTTGCCGTTATTGTATGTAAAACTTACTTACTCACAAGTCTTCAAATTATTTTCTCAAGTAACCGTTCATGTTTTAGCTTTGATTGCTTTTACTTGGTTTCAAATCAATTCGGTGTTTATGTGAGGTTCCGTATCTTACCAACCATGTTTATTTTTTAGCTTCTATAATTTTATGACGTGAGACGAAATTATTCCTCACCTGCTAGACACGACTCCCATGCACTCCTTCCACCTAGGCTTCCTCTTGCCAGTTCCAGTGATCTTCTTGGAGTAGGCGAGCTGCAGATCACGCGCGTCTTCTGACAAGTAACTGATGGTTGCCGCAGACAGCCGCCACATCATGTAGTTCGCGATCACTCTGTGGACAGCATGTTTCTGCATTTCAATATGAAAGTATTACAGGACATACTGTACCTTGTCAGCTCTTTAATTAAGCGAGTGGTGAACAAAAACTAAGGTAAGTACCAGATATTGACGATCACGTGCTCTGTGAACCAACAGTCTGGATGTTAACTCCTCTGTGACTGTAGGATGAATTTCACAGCTGGTATCAACAAAAAAAAAACATGCCACTTAATCCTGAAGAACACTTGCTCGCAAAACATTTGTTTGTGAAGCAGAACTTATTTTTATCGTCCTCTCGATATAAGTTCAGTTGAATCAGACGCCAAGAAACCACCTTCGTAGAATAACAATAACATGTCTCAGCGTTAAGCAAAGCAGCCCCTTGACGTTCAATATAATTGCGCAATATTTTGGTTTACGCAATATTATTGAGCGTCTAGGGGCGGTATTGACGGGTTGTGCAATATATCGCGTGATTTTCAGAATTCTGATAATATATTGCACAAACTGGAAGATATTGTGCCGTCTAGGGCTTTATTGCTTAATATTCTGTCAGTGGTCTCCAACGGTCGTACGGGAGTATAGTAACGCTTATCTACGCCTGATCGTAGCCGCGTGTTTTTATCATGGCGGATGTTAAGAAGTTGACAAATAATTTTTTAGGAATTCATCTAGGTATATCGGTTTCAATCAATAGGTTCAATCATTCTCAATTCATTAATTAATTTTACGTGGGTGAATTTCTCTCTGTGTTGATAAACCACCATTTCGACCATTTTCTACCTTTTTGTGAGCTTTTCTTCTGTTGATAACTTCTCTCTGTTGATAAACCACTGTTTCGACCATTTTCTACCTTTTTGCGAGCTTTTCCTTTTATTTTTGTAAGACTTGCTGACACAGCATTACTACGCAGTCAAATCATTATCACTCAACATGTTGGCTATGCATGAAGGTCTGGTTGGGACTGTTAGCGCAATATGATTGCACGTCTGGGGGCGTGATGGCACAATATATTGAGCAACATTTTTGAATAAGTAGGGGCTGCTTAATGAAACACTTCTTATTTAAGGGCAGGCTTACCGTTGAGTTCAATTTACATGTCTTGTAACGTATTTAGTTCTATTTCTCAGATAATCGTAAGAAATCTTACGATTCTTGCCCTGTTCGGGATTTGATATTTGTAAAAAATCTTTCTCATTCCCTACCTCTTGGGTGTTTCCAACAGAAGTTTCTCCAGATCCTCCATGTAAGTTGGCACAATTACAATTACTTCTTCATGTTCGGTGATCTAAAAAGAAAACAAAGATAAACTTTACTCACTTACTTACTTATACTTACTTTACAGTTTTCATTTCGCTCCCATTACATTACTTCTGGCTTAAGCTACCGTTGACCGCCATAAATGATTCTGAAAATCTCTTGAATCATAATTCAGGCGCTATTTTCACCTGTAAGTGTGTATCACGAACAATATTTTCAGGAGCATTGAATAGAGCTCAATTCATGGGTTCTCTGGTATCTATTAAAATGCCAGAGAAAAAATGCATCATCAGCCACTTGGCTGATGATGTTAGTTGATACGCTAAATGGATAGTGATACTAAAAATTAAATTAGTTCGATTGACTGAATAGCATTTATTACGAATTTTTACCGAGATTATGTCCTGTAACTTCGAATTATTATTCATATTCTTCAAAATGTCTTCTCAATAACTCACAGTGATGAAAGGAGATAAAAGATTGTTGATGTAAGTTAACCAGGGAATACTGGGCACCCTGTCCTGCAGTTCCGCTACGGTCATTTTGTTGTAGAGTTCCGTGAAGTTGCGTCGCCGTTCTTGTGGCAGTGAGAGCTGAAGATAAGCGTCGTCGGGTGTTGTTTGAAAAGAATTATATTATTATAATTATATTAAATAAATTAAGTTTCGATATTTTTGCAGGTACTCTTCTGGCTTGGCTGTCAATGTTAGTTTTCCTTAACATGCACACTTAAGTCGAAAATTTAGATAATTGAAACTTGTGTGCAACAAGTCATGTTCAGAAATAGACTCTTTTGCTGAATATAATCGAAGATTGCAAAAAATTTAAGAAATAATTTTCCAATGTTCGTTTCCAACCATTGTATAAATATAATTTATATATAACGAATTTTAGAACATGTAATTTTTTGAAAATATTTTTTTAATGTAATTTTTTACGAATTTCAAACATGTAATCTCGCTCACATTGGCAAGTTGTATCTCGAACAAGAGGCTCTCGGTGAGTTCGAGTTGGGCGGCTGTGCGGTTGGCGCCGAGGAGCGCGGCTAAGGAGACCTGGTAGTCGAGATACGCCCGCACGTCGCTGTCGTTCAGGCCGCGCAGCAGATACTCCCGAGACGGCATGCCCAGGCTCGGCTGGTCGATCTTATGTAACAAAACCGCTAGTTACACACCATGCCTTTAATAAGTAATTTTTGTATTATGGTGTGAACATGTGTCAAAAGACATGAAGCGGCATTCCCATTTTCATTACTAGTCTAGTTTGCTCGGTGCCAGGTAATTCAAAAAATAGAAAATACGTCGACTTTCCTGAAGCGCAAACTTTCTTACTTGCATCCCTTAAATGTCGAAGGGGTTAAAGTAACAGTAAAGATAAATCGCACGCAGATGTCAACAGCTCTACAGGCAATTCAAATACACGATTTTAGGTCGAAAAAACTGTCAACGTATACAACACTCATATTCTATTCGAATTCAATATTCAACTTTCACCCCAAAATCGTGTAAAAACTCACGGCATTCACCGAAAACTCCTTTATGAAGTTATAGTGCTCAATGAGCGCATTTTAAAAGACATAACTAACGTAAATTATATTCCATGACGAGTTCATGATGTCGCTGCCGATGGAGAATTCAAATAATAGGTCAATGGAGCAGCCGAGCCGCCTGTTGATGTAGACGTTCTGGACCCAGTCGAACCTGTTGTGGTCCCAGGCAGCGCCCTCCACCGCCGGCCAGCCGCCCATCTCCCGCAGGATGTCTTTCAGCGGCTGTAGGCCTTGCTCCGCGATGCTCTCTGTGCCGGAAAATTATGTCGTGTAGTTTGATTACAGTATAATTAGGATGTCTTTATTTATAATCTTTAGCACAAGTATGAATCCGCCTTTTGCAGCAATTGGAGTCTATATCGGTTGATGTAAACTAAAACGGATAAGCACAAAAAATATTGTCATATTCGCGATAATTCATTCATGTTTCATTAAAAACCACGTGAAATTTGTGTTCATTGATCATTTAATGGTCACTTTGTGGGCATTAGAGTAAACTAAAGGTTATGTTGATGATGAAAAAATGTTCTGGAATGATGATGATGATTATGATGAATTTGCTGGAATGATGATGAAAAAATTTGCTCCTTTGAGAAATTTGCTGGAATATGATGAACACGTGCTGGACTCACCGGTGTCCATGCAGGACTTGTAGAGTTGCTTGACCATCAGGCTGCTGGAGGTGTCCTCGGAAGAGTCCTCGCTCTCGACGAGCGTGCGCAGCTTCTGATTAAGGGCATCCGATATGTCGCTGAACTGCGATATGGAGCTCTTCTCGTCGGGGATGTTCTTGGTTCTCAGATAATTACCGCACGCATACTCGAAAAAATCCTCGCACGGATCAACTTCTGAGTCCATGTTGGCTATAAGCTGCGATGCTGGAAGGAAAATATTGCCGTAATAGGTATTGGTCATGTATCCTGATTTTCTATTTTGTTGCTCTGACGGTGAAAAAAAAATCTACAAAATCATGGTCGTCAAGCTCAGACAAGAAATGGTAGATTATTTTTTAAGTAATTATATTCTAATATTTTTCGTGCCATTGTATCTTATATGTTTTTGCTGTAGTACAATTTTTCTTAACCAACCATAAATACACCTTGACAGCGTCCATATATGGCCCTCGCTACATCGAAAGATATATTCAACTCCCATGAAAGTTGAAGCATGCCTCAAAACGGACATGAAAAAAGGTATTAACTTTGAAAATGATACTTGAATAAATTTTTCACGTGAGAAGGTATATGAGGATACGAGAGTGCAAAATCTCTCATAGAAGTTGCAGAGTTACAAGGTTCAGGCCTCATAAACTGGCCTGCATTGTCGGAAAAACCTTTTCATGGTCAGACATCGTAGACATGAGTGCGTTGCACCCTGTGCGCTGGAGATAAAGTTGGCATTTTGTACTGAAATTTAGTTTACAATGGGTCAATTAATTCCGAATATGATTGTATGACATGATGTATTCGGATAAATTCATCAGTTAGTACTAAAGCAGTTGTACTCCGAGCCGCCGCCCTTAGTATGCTCTCATCCCAGTAATACTGTACATTTCTATGTAACCAACATCTCGTCAATACATTTCTATATAACCAACAATAACTTGGAATTCGTTCTTCGTAAACTCAAACATTCAACAACTTTTGTCAAGTAAAATAGTTGACCTTCCGAACGAGTCAAAAAACACTAAGAAAAATTATCCGCGTGGCAAAGAAGCGGGCGAAAATACTTTTTGAGGATTATTGAATGTTTGGTGGATCCCCTAGAATTATAATAGCTCCTCATTATTGAATGATGTGACTACAATTAAGATGTGAGGGAAAAGTGTGAAACGACTATAGTCTATCCTCATCTTTGAATAATGATGAAGTAACGTTATAATCAATATTCGGTTTGTCATTGTGGTTGTAACATAGTGATGTCGGCGCTGAAGAGTAGGCCTAAATTTGAAATTATGATTCAATTCCGAAAATATGCATATCTTACTCACCTGAGGTGACACAGCCCTTGGTGAGGCAGATGTCGGCCGATGAAGACGATGGTTTATCGGAAGTTTTGTGCAGATTATTATCAGTTAGCTTAGCCAAGCCTGAAACATCCTCGATCGTCTTCACTTCGGCTGATGCCGAGCTGCCGGAAAGTTCTGAAACCGGAAACAGAACAGTATTTAAACAAAAAATTTATGCTTAAAGTGAGCAGCGGCCGCCGCACGTAGATTAAATTAATTTTCTTATAAATATCAATGACAGGGCTGATTAGTGAATGTAGGTGACTGTTCTGAAGATCTTACTTTATTGTGAGGATTGCTTATACAGATAAAATGATTGCACATTTTCATCCTTCTCTTTTAGTTTCTTATCATCAATCTCAGGAACCGTTTTCGCATCTTGTCTCTATCGACAGACGTTGTCGGTGTCGTCTCTTCATGTCGAGCTCCTGCCCTGGACAAATTCAAGTCTGAACCCGTTACTCTAATGAATGAGCGGTGCGGTGACACTTTCTTCTGAACATGGTCCATCACATGGTAGAGATACATTCGTTAGTTTAATTGATTGTGGCGTTTTCCTTTACCTAAAGCTGTTGTTCTAAGACAGCGGTGGTTAAAGAATTAAAAGTATATTCTAAACCAGCTTCTGTTAGGAAATGATTCCGGAGCTCGAGCACGAAGTCGTGATCCAAGATAATGTCTTTATTAAGCTTTAATAGGTCGTGCAGGAATAGAATAGAATTGAATAGAAGTGTCGGCACTGAAGAAATAGGCCTTTATGGTCTATTGCCGATTCTTGTACTTTTCGTGACTTGATTACCCTAGAGATCCGGCCTTTTGAACTCGATCTTTCCATAACTGACGACTGTTTGAGATAGCTGCTGCGCTTATCGCAAAGTCCACTAGGTGTTTTTCATTTCTAGACTGAACATTTGCCCCTGCATAGCTTTGTCTAGTCTGTTCATGCGTTCATGCAGGCGTTCATACTCGGAGCGTCAACGATGCCATCATTTTGGGTAAATTGCTATTTAAATTATTTGTATTAAGAAATTCAATGGAAGCCATTAAGATGTAAGGGATATGGCTCCTTGTAGTAAGACTTCCTGAGGAATAAACCCTGTTAAATGTATTAGGAACATGAACAACTTGTGTGGTACGCAACAACGAGCATTTAATGACATCATTGTCAATTGCCCCGAGTAATCTATCAATCTATCATGTTAATAGTAAAAACGTTAATACATTCAGTTAGTGATGGATTAGATTCTAAAAGCCTACCTGCGAACAAGCTGTTAGGAGAAGAACCAGCGATGACGGCGGCCATGGCGAGACACACGGCGATGAGGAGGAACAAACTCACGGCCACCATCGAATACATTCGTTAGTTTAATTGATTGTGGCGTTTTCCTTTACCTAAAGCTGTTGTTCTAAGACAGCGGTGGTTAAAGAATTAAAAGTATATTCTAAACCAGCTTCTGTTAGGAAATGATTCCGGAGCTCGAGCACGAAGTCGTGATCCAAGATAATGTCTTTATTAAGCTTTAATAGGTCGTGCAGGAATAGAATAGAATTGAATAGAAGTGTCGGCACTGAAGAAATAGGCCTTTATGGTCTATTGCCGATTCTTGTACTTTTCGTGACTTGATTACCCTAGAGATCCGGCCTTTTGAACTCGATCTTTCCATAACTGACGACTGTTTGAGATAGCTGCTGCGCTTATCGCAAAGTCCACTAGGTGTTTTTCATTTCTAGACTGAACATTTGCCCCTGCATAGCTTTGTCTAGTCTGTTCATGCGTTCATGCAGGCGTTCATACTCGGAGCGTCAACGATGCCATCATTTTGGGTAAATTGCTATTTAAATTATTTGTATTAAGAAATTCAATGGAAGCCATTAAGATGTAAGGGATATGGCTCCTTGTAGTAAGACTTCCTGAGGAATAAACCCTGTTAAATGTATTAGGAACATGAACAACTTGTGTGGTACGCAACAACGAGCATTTAATGACATCATTGTCAATTGCCCCGAGTAATCTATCAATCTATCATGTTAATAGTAAAAACGTTAATACATTCAGTTAGTGATGGATTAGATTCTAAAAGACTACCTGCGAACAAGCTGTTAGGAGAAGAACCAGCGATGACGGCGGCCATGGCGAGACACACGGCGATGAGGAGGAACAAACTCACGGCCACCATCGCCAGCAGCGCCACCTCCAGGCGCGTGCGCGACACCCACCATCCTCCACTGGGCCTGCAGCACAGGACGAGAGATTACGAATGGCATTGCCAAATTTATTCTCACGAGCATTCATTATATTAATTAAGAGTTTGAAAAAACAAAAGTAATGTTCTCATATATTTTTAAAAGTGTATCGGAGACTTGCTTCCTCAGCAGTTGAAAAAGGATCATTAATTGTGATAACAGTTGAGGAATATCATTGTGCTTCAAGTGTACATCTAATTTAAAAATCATTAAGAACGTTTGCAATACTTTTTAATTTAAATACGATTAATCTACTTGTTTGTTCAATTTTAGATTTTTGATTAAATATTACAATGACAAAGTATATTTTGCATCTCGTGTTTAATGAATAACATTCCACATGATAAGATGCTAAAATATTATATGAACTTCTTATAACTTTATTCATATTCTTGCTCGAGCGCGCCTCCACTTTCATAAGAGTTGCAAGTATCGTCAAGTGTAGCGAAAATCTTTGACGCCCTCAAGGTACTCAAGGTTTTTTGGCCTTATTCAGGTTGAATACAATTAAACCAAAGCAAGGACCCATATGATACAGTTGTAGGAAAAATAGTAGAATTTAATGACTATCCAGAGTTTCTTGACAAAAAACTATTTAAGTCTGACGTCCATGGCTTCTTTTCTTGTCAGCGCAACAAAAAAAATATGATAAAAATCAATAGTATTGTTTGTTGCAGACCTGTGTGACCGTATTATGCGCGCATTTCATAATTTATAGTTATGCGCACGTGCGCATAACTATAAACTATGAAACTAAACTAAAACTGAAACTAAACTATAAATAACGTGCGCATAGTTATGCGCACGTTATTTTTGCGATACATTATTCTCTTTGATCTTGATGCTTACCACCGACTATTTTTATCTTCCCCGCGCAGTTCAAGATTCTCTACGAAAACGTTTCATACAGTATAATTCGCTAATACAAAACTTGTCCGAATCAACGCGTTCTTGTTAAACTAGCTTCCCTCTTGTAATTACTCTTACTTATTTATTTTAATCCTTATCACACTTCCTTCTTCGTCGGAGAATTTCAAAAATTCTTGTTTTGCTCTATTATCATCAGAAGATGTTTCGTTCGTGTCCGTGTTTTTTATGAGTACGTGCTTATATATTCGTATCTAGTATGAGAAATGGCAGGGTAGAGTACTTAACCCTCTACAGCCTAACACGAGTAACCGGAGCAATATTGTCACAAGACTTCTTCCCAAAAAGGATACGTTCTATAGTGAGCGCAAAATGCCTTGCGATGATTGTTGCCACCACGTACAACAACTTTAAAATGTTTTCTGTTGCGTACAAACGTCTTAAGGTTGCTGAACTCGATAGTTTACGTACAATTTAACTTGAAAGTTATGTTCCCGGAAAGTGACATACGGCGGAAGAGGATTAAGTATGAAGTTGATGATAGCAAATACAGCAGCTGATCGGCCATTGAGATTTTTCCTAGTTTCGTTTCCTAGTGTATTGCTTCACAATGTTGGAGTTGGAAGGGGAAAAACGTAAGTCCTACATGTTGAAATTGGGGTACTACCAAAAAGTTTGAGAATCACAGCCTTAAAGCAATCAGTGTTAACCTCAATTAGGACAAATACAGAGAACAAAATTTTTTAAGGGTTATAAAGTATGCTGAACTGCAAAAAAGCACAGTTCCAGCTAATCAATCAAACGGCATGAGGAGCAAAGTACTCATCACGCGATAAATTTCTCTAAAAAAATTAGTGGACGTTGCTTTGCATCATTAAAAGGGTTGGTATAATAACAACTCGAGAGAAATAACATGAATTGAATAAAAACTGCTATACTAACGTGAGCCGATCTATATTTTGTGAAAGTCCCGAATTTTTGTATGATTCCCATTGCATTTTTATGCGATAATCTTTATTGTTCTTATGCTGATCCCATAACAGGGGCAAGTTTTATAGAAAATGTGTTGGATGCGTTTGGCTAAGCTCATTTTCTGTAGCCGGGTCGACATGTTGGAATATATGTTCATTGTTCTACGCCGTGTGGCCGGTAGAGCGCATGCGACAGCATACTAAGATGAGCGATATCTTAGCCAGGTAACACACATATTTTCTTATGTTTTTGCCTGAACAGGTATATCAATAATGATATTGGCGTGCAGAATTAGGTTTTTATTCCCGCCATGGACAATGTAGATCAAAAATCGACTTTTAAATTATGCTACGTATATTGAATATCTTTCGGAAAATATAGAAGAAAGAGTTGACCTGCACCATAACACATTTATTTCTTGTAATCGAAAAATATGTAGAATGATATAATTTCTTTAATTATCCGTTTGTGCCCAATTAGTAGTGACTCTTCATGTACAAAAATGTACTTAATTAATGGCACGGTGCCGCTTTGTTTCCTATTACATCTTGATTAAGTGGATCAATAACTGTCACTACTCATTGCTTATTACAAGTTCACTATTTGAAGCCCTCAACACTCCGACCATGGAGCTGTACAATTTTGTACGACCACTGATATGTACTCGTCCACTGAAATTTTCATCGTAGTTTTATGACCGTCCCGGGAGTAAATATGTGATAGATCAGTGGCTCCCAAAGTGGGCGATATCGCCCCCCTCCTGGGGGTGATATTGCCCCCCTGGGGGGGCGGCGGAAAGATCTGGAGGGGCGGTGAGGAAGAAAGGGACAGTAGGGGGGCCGCAGTCCGCGTCAGAAGTTTGTACGTTTGTTTGGCGATTTGTACACAACACGTGCAGACCATGACTCCGAATCGAATAAATTTTCACGAGCTAAAAATCACCGTTTACGTATATTGTAAAATTTCATTCGGATCTGTTCAGTAGTTTGAAAGACAGTCTTTTATCACTGCGAATTTCAGCCCATATCGCCATATAACTCCGAATGAAGGTGAAATTAAAAATGTTTTCATGAGCTAAACATCACCTTTAGGTACTGATGAATACTTGTTCCAAGTTTTATCGAGCTGCGTTCATTAGTTTAGGAGATATTCCTTAGTCACTGAATTTAGAGATTGGCCGTGAGACCGGCTGCGAGACCGGCCACGAGTCCAGCCGTAAATTTGTCCGAACCGTCTTGAATTTCTAGTGCTGAAACACTTAAAACTGTAAAAAATATGTTGGTTTACTAAATGAGATTCTATTTGTGAAATGCACATTTGTGTCTAACATTTCTCATTTAAATTTGCAGCGAACTAAATATCAAGAAAGAGGCTTTTGTTTTTATACGTTTCTTTCGGCTGAGGGGCGCCAGGGATTCACTGGGGAGCCAAAAGGGGAGCCAGCTTGAACAGGTTTGGGAACCACTGTGATAGGCGATTAAAAACATGAGAGCTTTCTTATTAAAATAATTTGGCCGAGTTCAGTCAAGCGCCTTAATTTAGGGTTAATCCGTAGAAAATCAACTGTTTACTCACGTGTCCTCAGAAGTACGTCTGGCACTGGTCAGAGTCACCTGACTCTCAGCAAGATCAGGCATTGCAAATAATGAGCCTTGAATACTCGTAAGTCTTTACGATGGGCCGAATGACGCTGGACTACCTATTATAAACTGCATGGGCTGGTACGGTTCCAGCTCTGTGTCAGACTAGACAACCGCGACCATGATGAAAATGTCAGCTGAGCTTCGATAGATATAATAATGTGATTTAAACAAACTAAATGCAGACAAGGAGTTGGTTCGATACATGCATTATAATAGATGCCAGATAACCCATGGATTGAGCGTACGCACTAGTCAATGCTCGTCAAAATATTGTTCTAGAATTTTTTCTAAGAGTAGAGATTCAACAACAATCATCTGATGCGTCGAAAATTGTCTTGTATCAAATAAAAATAATTTATTATTTAATCAATTCTGAAGTTCTAAAATTACTAGACTGCTTAAATCGCAAGTTCATCAAGAATTTAAAAGCAAAGAAAACCGCCGAAATATTCACCGTTTCTTAAGAATGAAAACGTTTCGGAGTCTAGCTCCATCGTCAGTTCAAAAGTTCAAAACCTATAATACTTATAATACTTCTAATTGATTATGCTTTTCTTATAGGTTTTGAACTTCTGAATTGACGATGGAGCTGCACTCTAGAACGTTTTCATTCCAAAATGGTGAATATTTTTGCTGTTTTCTATGTTTTTAAATTCTTGAATTCTGAAGTTATACAACTTGCATTTAATTCTGTATCATTGCTTTTTCTTTCATTCAAGCGTGTCTTTTATATTTTTTTAGTTAACTACACTGGTGCCCTCAGCAGGAAAAGAACTGCGTAGTTTTATGTGTGTCGTAACAGTTAATAGTTCAATAGTTAGATAATACGCCGTATTCGAAGTATTTAACTACATTAAACGTATTAAAAACCGCTTGACTTTTATAAAGATTACTTCGTTAAAACTATGATAGAAATGACTTCGTTAATTAATTACATTAATTAAAGCATTAATTAAAGCTATTTTTCAATCCCTTATAATCAATAGAGCGTAACGTATATTATTTCTAAGTTGCGGCGATGAAAACTATCTCTGCTGGAGCCAATGCTATTTTGAGAGGGTGCACGTTGTTGCAAAGTCAGGCGCTGTGCAAAAACTGGTGTCGGGCACTCAACTCAGTCTATTATATACACGTTTACATTACCCAATTTCTGTCTACTTCATGCCTCAAAATATATTTTCATCATATGGTGTTTAGTTCCGCAATATTTTCAACGCCCCCGCTCTTCGTGACAATTATCATAAATGATGATGCTAATTGTAGATTGACATGATTTGTAACTTGGAACCCAAATTCATTTTACTAGCGATTTTGCTAATAAAATTCTTTTTACTAAAATTCATTCGCCAATGATTCATTTCAGCAGAGTCATGACACTCCTTTCATTACATTTGCATTCTTAGTATGAAAAATCGTTACGGGGTTTGAGAGAAATTGTTCAGGATTAAGAGGATTTTTAAAGTTAATGAATTATATAACCCGGGCAACGCCGGTTGGAGCTGCTATATAAAGCTGAAAACAAAAGACTATTATTACATGACTGACTTATTAATGTTTTTGCAAACTTCAAAATAGGACAATTAAAAAGGGGGTTTTGTTTCAAATGGGTTTGATCTGGTAATCTATAATTGTCATTACTATTTTTACAAATTATTATGACAACGGGGATGACGATTTGCTTACGGATTACTCTCAACTCTAAATAATTAATCCCGCACAACCCCCGAATTATAATCTTCCAGTATTGAACAATAATCATAATTGCGACTTGGAAATACTGATTTCGTAATTGGATGTCTTAAATAAATTTGTACGCAAAAAGAAGGTATTCATCAGTACTTTCTAAAATAATTTATTTGAATTGTATTTTGAAAATTTTTATGCAGCTTGATGATATATTGGATAAAATTTCACTAAAATGTATCGTAAGTGATATGTTCTTATTTGTAATGCAGCCCTAAAGTAATTGCATGTACAGAAACAATGATAAGAAAGTTCCAGTTGCAAAGTTTGGTTCATATTTGTATTTATAGCCTAGTTCCTGACTCACACTCCACCCCTAAAATTTGTACAAAGCTCCCATGAATAAATTTTGGCTAACATGTCAAACGTTATGCCCATTATCTTGAGCCCAGGGAATGATGTAAGTTTTAGTGGTAAGTCAGGTAATATTAGATATCTATTATTGAGACAAAAATTTGGCCCCACCAAAGAGCACGGCGGTGAAAACTTCTTTGCGTGCTGCTCTATGATATGGAAATTCTATATAAAAAATTCGAAAGACGTAATCGGCAACGAGGAACTGCCCTCAATTTTGACATGAAGTTTTCATGTACAATATATATTGTACATGAAAACTTCATATTATTAGTTTCATGTACAATATATTAGGGCACTAATGTAAAGAAAAATGCATGAACAGAATAACGATAACGTTTCTCGAAGTTATACTATTGTAAAGTAAATTTGTAACTGTGAACGAAATTTCTTAGGAACACAAAAAACCTCCATCAACGGGCAATAAATGTCCATTGACGAGGTCACTGTAGTCACTAAGCAAGTACACTACAGCATTGACGACGTCATTCCTGCAAGGGAATTTTCCTTGAGGAGTTCTAGCCATCAGAAGCTCGTTTCCGGCCCCAGTTTCAGTATTTTTCCTATTTGGTGCCATAACCTGGCCTGAGAAGGTGTCTGTCACTAGGGTGGGGCAGACAGCGTTCACACGAATGCCTTTTGACGACAATTCCAGAGCCATCGACCTCGTGAAAGAGTCAACAGCTGCTTTACAGGCTGAGTAGATACCAGTTTGAATCATAGGTTTTTGCCCTCCTATCGATGACATGTTGACTATGTTTCCTTTCTCGCCTCGAGTGATGAGGTCTGATGCCACAACTTGCGACACGTTGAGAACTCCTTTGACGTTCACGTCGAGGCTTGCATTAACATCGGCAAGACTGGTCTTCAATATTGGGCTCCACTTAAAAACTACCGCAATGTTTACAAGGAGATGAATCGGAGTTACTTTTTTCACGGCTTCCCGAGTAGCTTCCCAGTCTTGCAAATCCACGCAAAGCGTAACAATTGCGGGGTTTTCAGCATGGAGGCTGTCAAGCTCGGCTTGGACTAGGCTCAAGGCATACACTTTCGCCCCAAGCTCAGCCAGCCGAAGAGCCGTCGCTCTTCCGATGCCAGTAAAATGCTCTTTCCAGTAAAATCAACTGACAAGACGTTCATGCTGACGTTTCTTGATGGAAAACGTTACTGAAAGAAGGGATAGGAAAGTTAACATATAAATTAATAGAATTGAATAGTAGAAATTGAACTACAATTTGAATAGCAGAAGTAAAATATCGGCAGGAAAGTATGTACAAAAATATTCCAATCATAAGGTCAAAGTGCTATCGCGTCATTATTGTTGAGTTATCATTTTTAATTTCAATAGAGGTTGATAATTTATTAAAGAAATGATGCTACAAAAATTATAAAAGTCTACTTATTGATCAAACTGGAGCTGATGAAATTGCACTGCCGACACTAACATTAGTGTATGCATGCCAAGTATTTATCATTTCTCTACGAACGCTGCAAACACCGTTAAGCCATCCCATGTCCTAATATTTTATTCACGACCTTCTGTACAACTTAAAACCTCAGAATGTTATTTTAACCCTTCTTATTAAGCACTCTGCACCTATTTGCTTAATTGCATAAGTATTTCAGTTTTTTATCCGCCTGCCACTGCCAGCCTGTGATATGTCTTCCCTATACATTGCAAGTGACCCTGCGACGCCACCAAGGAGCGCCGTTAACACAAATAAATAAGTTTAGGAGCTGCGCACCAACCTATAATGTACCGATGCTGTGTTCCTTATAAACTCTGCTGCTCTCAGGTCTGTGGCACAACCTGGACTGATTAGTTATCTCATCCAAGGCCCTAGTTACCAAGTGCAGATCGCTTGAGATATTAGGTGACATGTGCATCGTTCATGACTGCGCGGTTACATGATGTTTTGTTTTCTCATCTTGAAAGCTGCAAGAACACTGCCAAAAAAATGCATATTGATGTATACAATATATCTTCGAAATATTGTATATATCAATAAACTACCTAAACAGACGTCGCGGAGATAAGATTGGGAACATTCATTCTTTGGGACAAGCGTAATCATTAATCAGCCTTATGAGTATCGTATGTATGTTGATTATCATCAAAGTTCATGCATATTTAGTGTCTCACCGTTACCTAGGAGTCTGTTACTTCATGATCAATATATCCTGTATAGGTGCGACATTGGGAAATTTTTATTTTTAGTTACAGTGAATGAAATGACTCTAACAATGGGGAGAATGGGCAGCATAGAATGTAAATTTTACGACCAAAATTACAAATTTAAACTGGTCAATAAATTACTCTACTCAATTAAACATGGAAATACATTTGAGTATATGTACAATAACTTCGAAATGACCCTAATTCGTCGCCATACAACGCTGCCCGACGCGTCGGACTCTCGAGTTGTGGCCAACCGTTACTTGGCCTCTAGACGCGACTGTTGAGTCAGCAGAAACGGTCCTTAAAGTAGTTATTGGTGAGTTATTGGCTTCAGTCCCCGCAACATAGATCATGTTTGAGATGGGGCATTGAACTTACCTTTGAGGTGGAGCGAAAGGGTGAAAATATTCGTTAATTTATGAACAAAAATTATCTCAAGTGTCTATTTCATGTGTTTCATTGTGAACATCTGAAATTATGCATTAGTGGATAATCTATTCGTGTCAAATTGACTTATGATGCTGGCGATTTATACTTTGAACTCATCTTCTACTCATTAAACTTGAAACTTTTTGATTGATTTTTAGTGCAAAAAACACAATGAAGTTTAGTCGTGTGCGAAGCAGCCAAAACTTGACATTCCACGCGTCTTTTGAATCTAATTTCGGGGTAAAAACGGAAAGAGAATTGTCATAAGTTACAAGCCCTCGAGGCAATTAGCTACCCACACCGCAGCCATATCGAACTCGGACCATTTAGTTGCGAGGAAAAACGAATGTAGGACTAGGAACTCATTCGCAATGAAGAAGTAGGCAACGCTTATCAATTTTAGAAACCTTTACTTGCAGTGCGAGGTTAGCGCCAAAAGAATGGTGTCGACTCGTTCTAACCGTAAAATGTATATTCCTACGAGCAGTTTTTTTTAATTAATTAACGCGGGTACATCCTGCTGAAACGTATTTTATCATCAGGACATGAATTTAGAACTTCAACATGAATTTAAAACTTAAATAAAGAAGACTTTTGCAAAATTATTATGTTTCTTGCGCTCGAGTGTATTCAATGAAACATACTACGATCATACAAATACTCTTTGGTCTTCAATGAAACTTGTATTAAATAAGAGCTTCTGCGTAACTACACTAACGTACAAATATGTGAACTCTCATCATCTCCTGTTAAATCTGAATCTGTTATTGGACCTGGCCGCAAACTTGTTATTTTTTGGGCAAGAAATTATGAGAGCATTTAATCCTGGCTCGCTATTCATTACAATAAAATAACAGTTTAATTACTTTTTTAAGAAACTTTTCGAATTTAATCCATCATGCCTGCATGGAAAGTAAGACGAGGAATGCAGTGAACTTCGATTATAATTTTAGCAAAATAAAAACTTCTAGCATATGCCCGAAAATTCTAGAAAAATTTGACAAATAAATATAAGCTTAACATATTTTCAGCGATTTGCCTGTTCCCTTGCGCGGGCCGCATTGTGAACAATCTACAATAGATTGCAATGAGCACAATGCTGTAGTTTTCCCTTCAGTTGAGCTTATCGAAGGAACACAACTCTATTCATCTTTCATGTCTGCCGCGGTTAAACATCTCATGTTAATTTCCAACAAATAGTAGTAAAACAAAACGAATCAAATAAATTACAGCATGAAATTAAGTTAAACTCAACAAAAGGTTCGGTCATAACAAACAATCGAAGTAATTTGCTCACAAATTTTACTTGCGTCATCGCATCCTTCAACTATCATCATAATAATAACATTAAATGGAATAATATTCAGAGAAATTGCGATAGTTCAAGAGCAGAAGAAACCTCCTTCAACGGGAAGCATATGGCCATTTATCATATCACTCTTATCACTCAACAGATAAACTATTGCATTGACCACGTCTTCAACTTCTGCAAATTTCCCTTGCGGAATCCTGGCTCTCATTGGATCACTTTTCTCGGGTTTAGACCAACCAATGCGTCCCATTGCAGTCATCACGACTGTTGGACCTACAGAGTTTACTCTTATTCCTTTAGGCGCGAGTTCCAAAGCCATAGATCTTGTGAAGGCGTCGACTGCAGCTTTGGTTCCACAGTATACAATGTGATCCTTCAGCGCACGCTGGGCAGCTTGAGAGGAAAGGTTCACAATGCTACCTTTCAATTTTCTATCCACAAGGTCAGACGCCACCACTTGTGTGACGTTTAAAATAGACTTCACATTCAAATTGAATGATGAATCAAATTCTTGCGGCGTGGCCTCCAAAACCGGAGCAAGTAAAGCAACGGCTGCATTATTCACCAAGAGGTGAATTGGAGTAACTTTCTGAACGGCTTCCCTAGTAGCGTTCCAATCTGCGAGATCCACGCAGATTATTTCAATCGACGGGTTTTCGGCCTTGAGGCTGTCCAAGTTTTCTTGCGTGCGGCTCAGAGCGACAACTTCAGCTCCGAGCTCAGCCAGCTTCAGCGCTGTGGCTCTACCGATGCCGGCGCCAGCGCCCGTCACCAGCGCCCTCTTGCCCCTAAAGTCGTGCGCGTTCATGGTCGATCGATTACCTAAAAAACAATTGCCATAGCATCCATTAAAAGGAAAGACAAAGCAAAGCTCAATTTCTAAATATTTCTGAGTAATTTGTTTTATTTTTTGAAAAAAAAAAACAGGAGACGATTTTATTAGCAATTCTATAAAAATTCACGTTCAATCTAATGTTTTCATATTTAACGCAATTAGGTATATCATATACAGTATAACGCTCTTGTTGTCTGATTACTTCTACCTTCACATGATTATTTACGACCAAACCTGTTTAGCACTCATTCGATGCAAAAAGGAAATGATAAAAATGAGCAAGCCATCTAAATCAGTGTTGCGATTGCGTATGCAAAATTTGCAACCTAAGCTAGAATGTCTATAAAATACATCAATGTTAATAACACAGATAGTTGTTAATTGAATGGTCGTGTAAACGCTTACCTTTCACAACCCAGGTAAAAACTAGATTACACGTGAGAGCCCGGCTGAAACTGCTTCATGGCGCATCATGGTTGTTCTCTGATCGCAAGCTAAAGCATAGTTGGCAACTCTGGCACAATATTAGCAGGTTGAATTATTCTTTATTCTTGTTCAGTTTAGCAAGTCTAAATTAGGTATTCATTGAAATAAAATGACGGAATTTTACATCGCAGAATTACTAATGGTAATTCATTCTAATCTGATACATATGTATACTTAGTAATTTAGGTGCTGATTATCACTCTCTTTTCAACATTTTAGCAGCAAAGTTCTCTTCGCTCACCAGGCACTAGTGACGGAGCTATAGACATTTTGGGATTGAATTGACAGCAATTCAAAAATATTTGGAGGCTGTTCTGGTGCGTATGTCCCTAACCCCTGAAATACAATCGTGTCGAAATATTATCTCGAAGTCAAATTTTAATTTAGTGATGGAATCATAGGACACAGAAAAAAGGAAGGGAGGACCTAGTCCTAGATTAACAAGTTAAAATGCGATTTTCACTCCAGTAGGTTTACATTTTACTCAATGAGAAAATAGTTGAATGCAGTTATTATTTAAATTTATATATATTTAAAACGGAATTTTAATGGGATTTCTGATTAATTTGCGATTCAAGCAATCGAGCGCGAAGCGACATCCTTCACTATTGTCTCACTCGGTATTGTGAAGACATCGTCTTTCCCAGAGGTGATCGAGCATCTGGCAGCCTCTAAAAGTTCACAGCACAAAATTTGTCTGTAAAATTATTTTATATTACTTTGAAAATGAATTCATGACTCAAAAATAGACTCTCGACTCAAATAATCCTACCATGGCTTCAAAACTAATGAAGTTCTTGCTTTAAAAATTCAGTTGTGCCTGTAAGTGTGGATACATTCCACTTTCTTATTCCCCGGCTTGGTTAGAAGGTTGGTGCATGCATGGTTGAATTAATACAATTCTTTAATTCAACCATTAATTCAACCATGGGTGCATGTTTCCATGCAAGATGATTGGTGCACCAACAAAGAGCTATCGGACAAATTCACGGCCGGACCCGCGGTCCGGAAAAACCCGTCTGGCGGCCGGAAGGTTTTTTTTTTTTTTTTTTTTATGGGCTTTTCTAGGTTTGAACTAGGTCTCCGACAAATTCACGGCCGGACCCGCGGCCGGTCTGGCTGCCGGAGGGTTTTCTGTTTTTTTTTATGGGTTTTTATAGTTTTTTTTAGTTTTTAATGAAACTTGTTCCTAACTGGACCTAACCTGCGAGGTTTTCGTTGATTCGCTAAGTTTTTTCTATGTTTGGAGTCCGGCAGCCGCGTGACCGGCCGAGGGTCCGGCCGTAAATTTGTCCGAGACGTCCAACAAAGTCGAAAAATTGTTCACAATCTAAACATCACCGTTTGGTAGTTATGTATATAGGAATTTATATATAAAATTTCGTTCTAATCTGTTCATTAGCTTGGAAGAAATTCCTTAAACATCGCCGTTAGCGTTAGGTACTAACGAATAAGTGTAACAAGTTCTATCGAGCGCGTTCATTAGTTAGGGAGATATTCCCCGACCTGTCGCGTCGTTCCTTTGAATCCCCCAGCCCCTCCCTGTCTTTCTCTCGCCAGCTACAGCTGTTACCCCAGCTGAGGCTCAGCTGTTCCGCCAATCCAAATTTTCGAGGGGGGAGCGCAGCCGTGCACCACCAATTTTGTGCACCAATAAGCCCTGAATCGAACGCCTTATATAAAAATCTGTAATAATTCCTGCGGCAGCGTTTCGATAATAAATACTCACATTCCAAAATACAAGCAAATCCGTTCATTATTGAAGGACTTATGAGTGATTCAGTTGTGCGAGTCCGCAGGCGAGTTCGCAGACGGGTCCGCAAAAGTGTCGATTCAGTCCCAATATGGTTTAAAGTGCAAAATTATTTGCAAAAAATATATTTAGAGATATAAGAAGCCTCTGCCTAGCACTTAATTTTTAAGTTATAAAGTAACTGGATTACTCCTAATATTTCTTTCGCAGATAGTGATTCAAAATTTTTGTATTTGTAATCTAGTGGCCTTCCAAAGGGGTACGTTAGCACATTTCCTGCTACAGAGAATTTTTTCATTTTCTCTATTCATTACAGCCTTATAAATAGCCAACTAAGCTATAGTTGTAAACAAGAATATATCTTGTTGCTATGTCAACAGATATTTTGGTTCTCCTTGGCTGGCAAAATAGTTCCGTAATTCCGTTCCGCTTCCGGTAATGCAATTTACGGAAAAACTGCGTCATATGATGGAAATTAACCCTTTCGTAAAGTTCTATGGGAAGCTACGGACGACAACGGACGTGTGTAAGTTTTTCTGCCCATTTATCGACGTCTGACGACGAATAGTTAATTGAGATTATTGCATTGATAGTTCAATTTTTCATTGCATTAATTGTTGAATCCGTCAAATTACACAAAAAATGGATAAAATGCCCAAACGCAGGAAAAAGGAACAAGGTGATACTGCTTCAGTATCATCTAACTGCTCCGAGACCAACTCTCAGTCTGCATCACTCTCTAAGCCTAATCTCTCTGGAAGTGCAATACCGACCTGGTCTCAAATGCCGCCTCTCAGCCTCAATGACACTGTCCTACCTAGTGCAGAGGTTGAGGTACATGACATGGACGACTTACATGTTAACGACACTGTCGACACGACACAGATACATTTGTTGTTACAAATGTACACAGATACAACAACCTTCTGAATGCCAATGATCAATTTGAATCTCAGCAACACCTATCCATGCCAATCCCAAATCATCCTGACTCCAACAACAAAGTAATTATCATAGAACCTGTTGCAGATCCTGATGGCCCTGGCGCTCGCCCATTGAGTAAGTTCTTCTCTAATGATATTGCTATTAGCACAGCTCTGGCTAAATCACCATTTGGTCAAGTGGGCATTAGCCACTTTACCATAGTGTCAAAGCAGAGAGTTTTTTTTTAGACTCTCCCTCAATTTCATTTTTGAGTCCTATAAGTAGACAAGCAAAGTACCATGAATACCAGCATAATCATACATAAGAAATTAGTTTAAATCTTGAGTAAATAAGGAAATTAAAAAATGAACTGATTCTAAAAAATCTCTGGTTTGTCACTATGCACTTTACTAAGAACTCCAGACGCCAGCTCCTTGTAGTGACTGGCGACTAGTGTGAAAGAGGATGCCCCTAATGATCTGAATCAACTTCTACGTGTAAATAAACTTGGCTCATGGAGTGTGAAGTGTCATCTTCCTTTAAACCAGACAATGTGTTCTGGTGTCATTGGGCCATTTGGAGAGGACATATCTGATGAGGAACTAACAGCTGCTCTCAAGGAAGCAGGGCACAAGGATGTAAGCGCAGAGCGAATACTAAAAGGAAAACAACAAATTCGGACTTCCATGTTCAAGATCAATTTCCCCTCTAGCTGTAGCGGCTAATGTAGCGCGCTACATTTTACTGTAGCGGTAGCGGTAGCGCCCGTTACAATCTAGTTGGTGTAGCGGTAGCGGTAGCGCCCGCTACATTTAGAGCATGTAGCGGTAGCGGTAGCGCCGCTACATTTCCAAGTAGCGCTGCCCAGTTCTGAATTTTTTATTTATTGCAGTAGCTGCTGACGGAAAGGGCCAACATCTTGCTTCTGTCCGCTCTGGGTTCAGGGTTATCTCCTGTCCCATGGGTTGCAAGTCAATATCGCCGTGTCACAGCAGTTTTAATCCGCCTTCGTCTTGATCATGTTAGGGTTCGTTCCTACCTCCATCGTTCCGGCATGGCTGACTCTCCCATGTGCCCTCATTGTGGGGTTGAAGAAACTATCGAACACTTTCTCCTTGCGTGTGTTCAATACGATCAAGTTAGACAGGAGATGGTCTCAAGTATTCATGCCTTGGGGGTCCCTCACACAACTGTTCGTGTGCTCCTTGGTGGAGGCAACTTTCCCAGACGAAGTCCAGCGCTCCATTATGAAAGCAACTGCTACATTTATTGCCAAAACTGGTCGTCTAGCTACCTTATAGCAAGTGAAATGGATCATATTAAATAAGAATCTGCCAATTGCCACTTCTCATTGTGAAAACTGTCAACAATCAGAAGATGGACACCTGTGAGAGTGAAATGAGGCCAGATATGGTGAAATTTGAAATAACTAATCATTGATGAGTCCAGGTTAAACAAGTGGTCAACGTGTCTGCTTCCTCACCTTCAACCCGAAACCACCACCAGTTTCTCTGACGCGAACACTTAAATACTTGTCAACTCATATTCTAAACTCTACAATAGATGCCATGTGCTGCTGATGCCACTCCAGTAATCTGCTCTTAGAGTCGCCATCCAGAGAATCAATCAGTTCACTGCATGCAGACGAAAATACGGTTATCTTCTCCAGAAGCTCTTCGTACAACCGAGACATCAGAGCCCTGTTCGCTTCTGAACTATCCCCAAGAAGCTCTATTATCTCATTTTTCTTCTTGGTGACGGCCCATAAATTATTTTTTATTTAAAACCAATGAACGTATTTTTTTGATCAACCGAGACACTCATAATTCCTTTGATAGCGAACGGATTTGTTTAAATTTTGGAATCTAAGTATATTTTTAATACGCTGTGGTAGGAATTATTACAGATTTTTACATCAATTAGTTTTAGAATCATGTTCACATGTCCGTTATAAATATTATAAATACTTTCGCTCTAACTACGCATATTCTACAAGAGAAGCGTAATGACTTCGACCATTTGATATTGATCCTCGGTCGGATCAAAACTGATTACCAATTTCAGAACCATTTAGTATGATTTACTAACAGTTTAAATTCAGATTTTATTAGCACGAATAAAATATAGGATACCTTCGTTACAATTAAGTTGCATAATTTGCTCCAAACTCCTTGTTAAAGGATATTTAACCGAAGTCGCTTCAATATTTGCTCGAATTCCCGTGGATATTGTCCCGCGTTCATTCATCGCATCGCAACGTTTCATTACAACTACCGTGAACTACGTTGCCATTGACGGATAATCCATGAAATTTTAGAATTATATCGTCCTGCCCTAATGCCTTTATTCTTGAGGCTGCCAAGTCCAATATCAAAATCCATTATCAAAAACTTCATTCTTCATTACAATTTTCAAATATGTATTGGCATTTCTATTTTGAGTAAAATTTGATTTGTCTGAACTGCATTGTCCTGCCCATTTAACGATTCTGCAGATGCATTCAAACATCAGTTCCGAATTCTGCAATACCTTTCGATTGGTGAAATGAAAAAATTTTTAAATAGTGGTTATTACTGTACTGTAGTTGCGGCAGCTAATGTATAAACGCGCTACAACAGCCACTGTATATATATATATATATATATATATTGCGGTGGCTTTGAAAATACACCCATGCATTCTAATTCCTACCAGTATATGTAATCTATATGAAATAAAGGCTTTATATATCACTATATAGCTTGGCTTATTATTAATTGGTTACAGTAATGGGACTAATGTACCAATAAGGAAACAGATAAGTGCCATGTTTTGGGGCCCTGCTGACACAGCGCATACAGTAAGCGCCCTGCTGACTCAGCGTATATAAACCTATCACTGTTCAGTATACAAGCGTATACAAGACTGCAGTATACAAGACTAAGCGTGTACAAACCTGTCACCTACACTGTGTAGCACTCTACTTCGCTAAGTGTATCTGATCAAGTGTAATGGAAAGTGTAAGTATTAAATAAGAATAAAAATATAGACATGTGTATTTGTTATAGTCCGCGTGTTAGTAAATGTCTTAAAGGTAATCACAGAGCCGCAAAAATGAAGGTGTTCATCTAGCTACTAAGCGTGTACAAACCTATCACCTACACTGTGCAGTACTCTACTTCGCTAAGTGTATCTGATCAAGTGTAATGGAAAGTAAGTATTAAATAAGAATAAAAATATAGATATGTGTATTTGTTATAGTCCGCGTGTTAGTAAATGTCTTAGAGGTAATCACGGAGCCGCAAAAATGAAAGTGTTCATCTAGCGCGTTTCTATGATTCAGGTTTGGATATCAAATCACACATTAAGGTGACCGACTTGGTGAAAAATAAAAAATTTTGACTTTTCCCTTGGCTCATTTCGTAGCTGCTGAAAAGGCGCGTCTAACGCAGCAAATCGCATGTCTGTGAATGCTATAGTTTTTGCGTAAAGCAATTTCAAAAATTCATAAAATGAATTTTTTAAACAATATGTACAAAGATTTCTTTGATTAAATCTGCATTTATAGATCACTACTGTATTTAATTGCAAAGTGATTGCACTCGTTTGAAAGCTACAAACAAGACTTGTTCAACAAAGCTACTACCATGGATGTACACGCAATAACATTTGCGTAATGCATTTTTAAAATTTCATAAAATGATCATGAAATAACAATATTTACAAATTTTCGTTTTGAAATGGTATACATAGATCATTATTTGCCTTAATTGCAAAGTGATTGCACTCGTATGAAAGCTACAAACGATGACCGTTCAAAAAAGCAAATATCGCGGATGTACATGCAATATTTTTCGCGTAATGCAGTTTTGAACATTTTCTCAATCAACATTTCTGGTAAATAAGAAATTCGAGTGATTCAAACTGATAGATTTCCTACTTTGATTGTATAACCCTTTTCCTGTGCTAGAGATTTTGTTTTACTAGAGATTGAAAATTTGTATATCGACATGAACGCTCCATTGATTGCATTGTTGTTTGAACTGTTTTTTATGCATTCGTTTGCTTCATATTTTGAAACCCAATTAAGATTATTTCTCTGTAATCATCGTAACGCATGACATTTATTTAAGACCAGCTTATCAATATTTCCAATATTATTGATTATGCATGTAAACATGTATTGTCAGTCTTGGCTTTTTATAAGCCACACCAGCACCAGACAAGCATTTTGAAGGCTGAGTGGACTGCAAAGTGTGGGGGGAGAGGGATGTTTATCGTGGACCCACAGAAGATTTATCGCCATAGGACAGACCGGCCTTTCCTCCGAAGTACGACAACGGAGGGGGCAAATCTCGATTAAATGTACGGAAAATTCACTGACCTGTTGTTAAAAACTAAAATAACTATCACCATAAAAATGATTCAGAAATGCGTGGTATAGCGATCAATGAAGAATAAAGAGTTAAACCAACTGGTATCGCGAAAATGATAGAAAAGTCGCGCGTTTTACGATCCTCATTGTTCAAAATTTTTGTTAGCAATAACAGCGGTAATACAAAGTTTACATAATTTATCTTCATATCCACAAATTGAAAATAATTAGCCAGGATGGCATTCCAAATTTCAGACTTGTATCTCATTTATGAGGGGAGTTATCGGTCAAATTAGAATTCGACCGATAATTTCAATTCGGTATTGAAAATGGTGGATATTTATTTAATTTTGATTATTCCTGAACTAGCGCATTGACAGCAAATACTTATGTTCCAAGCAGATCCGTTAAGTATTGAAGGAGTTATAAGTGGTTAGGTTGCTTAAAAAATACGTTTATTTCTTTTAATTAAAAACTAATTAATGTAAAAATCTGTAATAATTCATGCGGCAGCGTATTGATAATAACTACTTATATTCCAAAATTCTAACAAATTCATTCGCTATCAAAAGAATTATGAGTGTCTCGGTTGCTCAAAAAATACGTTTATTGGTTTTAATTAAAAACTAATTTGTATAGAAATATGTAATAATTCCTGCGGCAGCGTATTGATAATAACTACTTATACAGGGTGTTTCAGAATTAAGTAACCCTTTTAATTTGTTAATAAATAAAAAACTAAGAACGTTATGAAGTTGAAACTTGTTTTATTTAAAAGAAGAACATTTTTAACAAATTAAAAGGGTTACTTAATTCTGAAACACCCTGTATTTCAAAATTCAAGCAAATCCGTTCAGTATTGAAGGACTTATGGGTTCAGTTGCGCGCTTGAGCCCACGGCTAGCTCGTCTCATCTCGATGCCAGCACCACTAATTAATGAGCTAACAGATAAATGTGAAACGCGAAATTCACTATCATAATAATAATAAATAAATCAGGTTAATGAGATTACAACATTATCTATGAGTATATTACAGTTTTGACTAACACAGGAGCCACGAAGTTATTCCACAAAATGCAGAAGGTTTCAATCGTCACTCATTGCCCAAATCAAACATTAATCCGTCCTCACAACTAGTAGAAGATTTCAAATAACAAGCGTGCAAAAGATGACGAGAAGAAGGGCAACGTAGCACATTAACGTATAGTCGCGTAACAAATTAACGTATAGCATCCATAGTTGAACGGCAACAGAAACAACATCGGCGGTATAGAGGGTCGCTTACTAGAGACACTAGGCACTCTGGAATAATCTCCATAGGAATGTCAAATGCCAACAGAATACTGACGAGCGGCAATGATAAGTGCTGGAAGAGCTATACGGGCAACCCATATCGTACAACTGATTAAATGAAAAGTTTATGAAACTGGCGTTTGGTGAGACGGCGCCGGCAAGTAGGACATTGCTGGGTGCGGCGCACGGCAGCGTCCAGACACACCTCACAGAAAAGGTGACCACACACGGTCGACACGAGGTGCTTGCTACGTTTAATGTCCAAGTAGCTATCGAAGCATATAGGACATGATATCTCGAAGTCATTCCCTGAAGACGACGAAGCTTTGGACTTCGCAGAAGCAGGAGGAGCGGCAGAGGTTGGCGGGAAGAAGTCACTGCGGGAGCTTCGCTCAGTATCGTCAGGGGAAGAAGGTTCTGCAGATGCTGACGAAGTTCTGCTAGAATTATTTGTGCTGGTGACGGCAGCTGTTGGCGGGCCAGAAACATCACGACGTAGATCATTTTGTGCTGAGTTATTATTAGAAGGACCTGCAACACCAGCAGCCGTCGGGTTTGCAATGGGAGATGAGCCTTGCATATTCATGGACATAAGACTAGACCGTGTGCTGTCGCTAAACGGAAACAAACTTGCACTTGCGCACTGGGTGGTGACCGATGGAGGCAGGGGAATTGAATTAGAAGGGATGGACGCAGAGCTCATTACGCTGGTGCAGGCCTGTGAAGGAGGCATGCGAGGAAACGTGTGATTCCTGCCTGTCAATGAAGGCTCAATCCTCCCAGAATGAAGCTCAGGTTGCGAGCCGTTCATTATTGGTCGTTGACTAGGGAAAGGATTGACGGGGGGCCGATAAAAGAGGCGCTGGTTGAAGGGAAGATTGGACCTGAGGGTGCACGTTGGAGACCATTGCATGAGCTGGACGCAGAGCTAGAGAAACGAAAAATTAAACCATCTTGCGAACCGCTGGTACTTGCACCGGTCAAAGACTCCCGAGCAGAACAAGCAGGACGATTTATGGGAAGGAACGTGGAGGGCTCAATTCCGAAGGGATTAGATGATGACTGTGAGGGTTCAAACCGACTAGGTTGCAGGAAAGGCCTGTGGCTCATGTTGACCTTATTGGGCTGAGCAGCATGGTTGATCAATGATCTTAACATCAAAAGGCCCTCAAGAATTTTCTTCCTCTCAATGAGAATGTCCCTCTTGTAGTGCTCAATGCTGTCATCGCTGTCAATGTCGAACTGCTCACGTAACTTACGGTCATAGTCAGCAAGGAGTGTAGTAGTCCTGATGTAGTCCTGATAATACGTAGCTGAAGTCTCTTCTGCTGTATCTCTTGACGAACAGTTACCATCATCAATATCAGGTAGTTCATTTGCTGTAGAATCATCATCCGAATTATTATTAGCCATTATTTCCTCATTCGTTGGCTTTTTTTTTGTTTCGCGAGTTACAAAAAAAGTTACAAAAACCGAGAGAACAGCAATTGAGGCGAGGCGAATTCGCGGCGTCGCTTTACATGGGGTAGCGAAGTATCGGGGATACGCCCACCACTTAAAAGTTATTACAGCAAAAAATGTTTTGTTCAAGATTCAATGCAACAAAATAAATGAAAAGCAAAAACCATAGATTGGAATAATCCAGTCAGTGTTGCTTTGTAATGTTGATACAGAAATAAAATGCATTGTGGAAAATATTGAGTCGATAGCAGCGCAAAATATAACAGCTTTGCCCTGACTCACAAAATTCACTTGAAAACTAATGTTGAAGCTTTGATATTTTTGGCATGTCAATAATTTGAATCCCATAAATAACATAGCTCAAATGAATGGATACATAATTGAGATATTTTACATTCTTCGACACTATTTGCATACATTTTTATTATCACTCTCTTTTCAACATTTTAGCAGCAAAGTTCTCTTCGCTCACCAGGCACTAGTGACGGAGCTATAGATATTTTGGGATTGAATTGACAGGAATTCAAAAATATTTGGAGGCTGTTCTGGTGCGTATGTCCCGAACTCCTGAAATACAATCGTGTCGAAATATTATCTCGAAGTCAAATTTTAATTTAGTGATGGAATCATAAGACACAGAAAAAGGAAGGGAGGACCTAGTCCTAGATTAACAAGTTAAAATGCGATTTTCACTCCGGTAGGTTTACATTTTACTCAATGAGAAAATATTTAAATGCAGTTATTATTTAAATTTATATATATTTAAAACGGAATTTTAGTGGGATTTCTGATTAATTTGCGATTCAAGCAATCGAGCGCGGAGCGACATCCTTCACTATTGTCTCACTCGGTATTGTGAAGACATCGTCTTTTCCAGAGGTGATCGAGCATCTGGCAGCCTCTAAAAGTTCACAGCGCAAAATTTGTCTGTAAAATTGTTTTATATTACTTTGAAAATGGATTCATGACTCAAAAATAGACTCTTGACTCAAATAATCCTACCATGGCTTTAAAACTTATGAAGTTCTTGCTTTAAAAATTCAGTTGTGCCTATAAGTGTGGATACATTCCACTTTTCCTATTCCCCTGCTTGGTTAGAAGGTTGGTGCATGTTTCCATGCAGGATGATTGGTGCACCAACAAAGTCGAAAAATTGTTCACAATCCAAACATCACCGTTTGGTAGTTAGGAATGTATGTATATTTAAAATTTCGTTCTAATCTGTTCATTAGCTTGGAAGAAATTCCTCGATCACTGCGAATTTCGGCCCGCATCGTCATATAACTCACGAATGAAGGCGAAATTAAAAAAAAAATCACGAGCAAAACATCGCCGTTAGCGTTAGGTACTAACGAATAAGTGTAACAAGTTCTATCGAGCGCGTTCATTAGTTAGGGAGATATTCCCCGACCTGTCGCGTCGTTCCTTTGAATCCCCCAGCCCCTCCCTGTCTTTCTCTCGCCAGCTACAGCTGTTACCCCAGCTGAGGCTCAGCTGTTCCGCCAATCCAAATTTTCGAGGGGGGAGCGCAGCCGTGCACCACCAATTTTGTGCACCAATAAGCCCTGAATCGAACGCCTTATATAAAAATCTGTAATAATTCCTGCGGCAGCGTTTCGATAATAAATACTCACATTCCAAAATACAAGCAAATCCGTTCATTATTGAAGGACTTATGAGTGATTCAGTTGTGCGAGTCCGCAGGCGAGTTCGCAGACGGGTCCGCAAAAGTGTCGATTCAGTCCCAATATGGTTTAAAGTGCAAAATTATTTGCAAAAAATATATTTAGAGATATAAGAAGCCTCTGCCTAGCACTTAATTTTTAAGTTATAAAGTAACTGGATTACTCCTAATATTTCTTTCGCAGATAGTGATTCAAAATTTTTGTATTTGTAATCTAGTGGCCTTCCAAAGGGGTACGTTAGCACATTTCCTGCTACAGAGAATTTTTTCATTTTCTCTATTCATTACAGCCTTATAAATAGCCAACTAAGCTATAGTTGTAAACAAGAATATATCTTGTTGCTATGTCAACAGATATTTTGGTTCTCCTTGGCTGGCAAAATAGTTCCGTAATTCCGTTCCGCTTCCGGTAATGAAATTTACGGAAAAACTGCGTCATATGACGGAAATTAAATTATAGTGATGCGTTCACAAAATCTTTGTAGTTTCGGAGTGCGGATTCCGGTTCGAGCTGCGATCGACGACGGACGTTAGTAAGTTCCTAAGCCAGTTAAGCCTACATATCTGGTTTCGGTTTTTGAAACTTGAGATTACTGTGGTTTTGAACTCTGAGAAACCTAAGAATTAATCAAAAGCGCGACATTGTCAACTACGAGAATGTCGCG
>NW_025944831.1:0-636 GCF_000764305.2 Hyalella azteca | reverse complement strand
AAAAATTTTACTTACATAAAAGTTGCACCCAGGTGTCACCGTGTCGGCTTGAAAACGTATTTGATGGAATTGTCCTATCAGCTATCTCATTCCAAAAAAAAAAAATGGCGGCCATTTCCGCACAGCGGGGCTACTTGGGACACCCCCCCCGGGCCCCCCGGGGCTATTCGGGACACCCCCGAAGCCAAAAGCACATTCACAGTAGAACCTCAGTTAGCAAAGGCTCCATTTAAGAAAAAAATTGATTAAAAACAAAGAATATTGATTACATTTACCTTTCTGAGCAAAAAAAAGTTCACTTATTGTCACACAAATGACAAGCCGTTCTGTAAGCTTACAGATGCAGAAACAATGCTATAAGGCTGCTGATATGAAGCTACCTAAAGACAGTTTCTTTACTGAGGTTTATTCTATTCTGAATCTATGTGTATTGTGTAGAGCAATTGGTCAGAAATCCGAAGTGTGAAGAGTAATATATAATGTCATACGTCAAAATTGAAATGGTTGTCTGCTGTGCAGCCTATGCCTTATCTTTTCAATGTTACTAAATGAAATAAGTTCCCTAATAAGTTCTCATTTATTTGCCTATCAATCAGACAAATTTAATAGATGCCTAAAGTCCTAAACTATTAGCCT
>NW_025944830.1:0-1407 GCF_000764305.2 Hyalella azteca | reverse complement strand
TTGAATTCATACTCCTAGGTGATTTTTAATTTCTGCACTGCGTTCAATTAAGCAATTTGTAAAATCTTAAATTTCAAATAGGTACCAACTTTTTCAATTTAATTCTGGAAGTGTGACGTCTGTTGAATTCTAATAGGGATCATTAATTTTTGCATCATATTTCTAAAAATCAAGTATTGCATTTTTATATTAAAAAGATTCTTTCACATCAAAAACAACATTTTTTTTTCTTACAGCTTTTATAATAATTGATGATCTCACTCATATAACTAAATATTTTAAATTTAACAATTTTGTCATTTCAAAGACTCTACTGATTACAAAACATTAGTTTTCACAAGTGTATTCAAGAACAGTTCTGAAATAGGCATTTCCATTACCAATTTTAAACAAGGTTTGCAAAACACAATTTTATCTTTGTTCCTTCGATGTTTATATTGTAAATGTCTCACTTATTCGTTTTGGAGTTGGTCCTTTAAGTTGTGAAACCGTTTTAAATAATTTTTCCTGGTATTCATAACTGATCATTAACTTTTGCATTGTATTTATCTATGTATTAAATTAATTACCTACCATCAAACGGGGTAAAAAGGGATGGGCGGGGTAAATCGGGACACGCATCCCACATTTCATAGAAATGTTGTAGCAGCTAAACTAATCAAAATATTGCAAAACTAAAAATAGTGGCGTAAACTTCAACATTTTTACTATCTATTATGTATAAAGCTAGTCAAGAAATCAAACATTTACTATCTCTAAAAAATTTCTGAAAAAAGAATGAAAAGTGCGATTTTGGAAAAGTACCTCTGCTAAGGTCTGAAGCAAAAAAATATTTGCCATATTAAAAAATTTTACTCACATAAAAGTTGCACCCAGGTTTCAGCTTGAAAACGTAATTGACAGAATTTGCCTATCTCATTCCCAAAAAAATGGCAGCCATTTCCGCACGGCGGGGCTACTCGGGACTCCTCCCCAGGGTAATTAGGGACACCCTTAGAAATGCATTTACAGTAAAACCTCAGTTAGCAAAGGTTCCAGTTAACAAAAGAAAAAAAGATTAACAACAAAGAATTTTGATTACATTTACCTTGCTCAGCGAAAAAAATTCAATTATCGAAAAATTAGTGCATCATCGGTTGTCACAAAATTGTACATAGAATGCTATATATAGAATTGTGCACCAGTCATCATAGAATGAAAAGTAATTGACCTAAACTATGATTTATTTCTCCAAAACATATGACGGTTGTCACTTAGACATTATTTTCTGTTTCAGGTATATTTTTCACTATCTTTTTTGTTATAGTGAAATCACTTGACTCGATTAAAATTGTGCAAAATTACAAACCATCCTGTAAGCTTACAGATACAGAAGAAATGCTACATGGCTGCTGATATGAAGCTTGC
>NW_025944829.1:0-597 GCF_000764305.2 Hyalella azteca | reverse complement strand
CGACGTTGATATGACGTTTAATTTTGGTTGTTCAACATTTCAACCTGAAATCAACCAAAAATCAACGTTGTTTCAACGTCAGATGCCTGCTGGGTTACTTGTATTGGTTACTTTGGGTAAAGACGTGCTGATTCCGGCATTAATTGACTCAGGGTCAAACCGGACACTCCTGCGACAGGGAATATTGCCAAACGAACTAAGAGACAATTCTAAACAACAAGTTTAGAATTGTTCTAAGAACAATTCTAAACAACATGATATTCAGGCCTTGTGAGACCAGGTGGTCACTCTGTAACTTGGGTGTGTGGAACTTCCGGTATCCTTTGCAGGTCTGACCATGAAAACAAAGGCCGTAGTTGTATCAGAAACGATTGGTATCACTTGCGATCTCGTGCTGGGGATAGATTTCCTGAGAGAACATCGTTGGGAGGTTGACAGTCAACTCAGAAGATTAACGAAACGGTTTATTGATGGAATCAAGTTGGAAATGGAAATTATAAATCTGTCGTGCGGCAGGTCAAGTGTGTGGCAGCGGCACCCCTTGACCTGGCTGCTGGTGAGCAAACAGATGTCCCCCTTAAGGCTAGACTTGCCAGA
>NW_025944828.1:0-415 GCF_000764305.2 Hyalella azteca | reverse complement strand
TTCGCTAAGTGAACGTAAATACTTACGTTCTATTTTCTTGTCTATGATTGGTGGATTTTGCTTGAAAGGCCGTCAATGATTGGCTGACGAACTTACGATCTCTTAACTTTTTTGAAAGTATAGCCGACGCGGTCACGACAGCGGCGCTTGTATCTGTACGCTGGAAGCGCGGTTAACTGTAACGACTTATGATCAGACGTAGACGTGATGAACCCCGAGAAATACATGTTACATTGAAGCGTATCTCTTCAGAACCGTTAATGTTGATTGCGGCAGAAATACGAGTGACAAGATTCACCTTATGAGATTTAATTTTTTTTTTATTTGGTTGTTGTAAAAATTTACCTTTCACTTCCTGATTTTCAACTTCGCTTTCATGTCTGATCATCAAGTAATTAACATAACCGGTATTAAT
>NW_025944827.1:0-638 GCF_000764305.2 Hyalella azteca | reverse complement strand
CAACGTTTTCAACGTTTCAATATTCCTGCCTAACGTAACTTCCGTTTTACTTGTGCAGCTCGACAACGATTAAGAAGTTACTGAATGCTCAAACCTACATGAATATCACCATAATCGATGCTTTGCTTCACAATGAAGGTGGAACGTTATGGATGGGGTGATAAACCTACCCAACAACGAAACTCTCGTTAATAATCAAAAGAAAATTAAGTTCTAAAAAAAATACAAGCCCGCCCTGCGTGTCAGAGAAACGGGGCGGCAGCACATCGAATAAAAATTTTAACAACAAAACTCGATGATTATGAACATAATATGTAATATGAATGTCAAAAGAATAATAAAAAGGAACAACTCAGTACTCACTGTAGTGAGTGACAGAGCGCGCATTTTCTCGTCGACGAAAAGATGAAGTCATGGACAGACGGACGGACATGACGAGCACTATAGTGCATTTTTTCGATAAATGAGAAAATGCGTTAAAAAAACAATGATACTTCACATTAAATATATAGAAGCCGGACCTGGGTGTCAGTGAAGCAGGGTGGCAGGACATCAAAGAGCGTCCTGTGCAGAGGCGTGCCGTGCAGGCCGAAGTGCGACTGCAGGATGAGGTGCAGCGGATCTTCTTTCTTCTCTAA
>NW_025944826.1:2075-3522 GCF_000764305.2 Hyalella azteca | reverse complement strand
ATCTTTCTATTGTGTCATGTAGCCTCAGTATTAGGCCTTTAATGCCCATTGACAAAATTTTTCTATGTCAAATAGTTTTTGAGTTGTGGGGGTTTTTGTTAAAAAAACGAAAAGTGGTCTAAGTTACCCCGCCGGTCTAAGTTACCCCATTTTACGGTATGTACCTATAGCCCTGGACTTTAAAAACACAAAATTTTTGTTTTTTTCCTCCCATATTGTTTGGAGAATTGCACTTAGCAGTGTAGAACTTGTACCAAATCTCATGAGTAGGAGGTAGGTACCTACTATTAGTGTACATACTCAAAAATTGCCAGGCTTGTATGCTACTAGTTTTTAGTTACTGTGCCTAAATATAATTAGCTTTTTTACTGTGCCTAGATTTAATTAGAATAAAATTGGGCTTTTTAAGGCTAAAATGAATTATTTTTATATTTCACTTTCAGTAAATACAGTACCTTCAAACGAGGTAATAAGGGACAATTTTGAGTGGTTTTCGTTGATAACTTTATACCATGAAACATTTCAACAAACAAATTTGGGCTCATTTTAAAGGTCTTTACAAAGGCTTTCATATGGCATCTCTGAGAATATTCTATATGCTACTCGTAAGGTGCCAGACCCAAAATAAAAGTGTCCCAAATTACCACTGGAAACGGGGTAATTTAGGACACTTGAAATAAAACTCAATTCTAAAACATTTGAAGCATGCATAGTGTACTCATCCATTACTAACAGTAGTACTCTGAAGTACTCCTTATAATTTTTAGATGATGTAGATGTAGAATGTCATTTTCTGTGATTTGTACTCTTTTTCTTTTATTGATATGTTGCCATATCCACACATTACAGTATTATTGATGTGATATTACATCACTTGAAAACTGAGTGCTCCAACTTGGAGCGCTCAGTTTTCAAGTGGCATTTATATCCAAATTGAAATTCATTCAGCAATTATTTCTTGCATTAGAGATACTTTGAAGTTTCTCAATGTTAACAGCATTGAAATCCATGCAAAAATGTAAATTTTGAATATTTTTTAGGCTAAGGACTTGAAACCGCACTTTTTTGAGGCATTTTGTTTTCAAATTCCTTGACTGAGTAAGTTGCAAGTGTCCTTTATTACCCACTTGTGCCATTTGCCAAAATAGTAATTTTGTTTTAGATTGAGGTACAAAAATTCTGTCAATAAAGTTTTAAAGCAGACACCTTTCAGCAACTTTTCAAGTGAAATTTTTTAACATGGCAAATACTTTTTACTGCAGAGTGCAGACCTTAGCAAAAGTTCTTTTAAATATCACTTTTAACATATTTTCAGGGATTTTTTAGAGCCAATAAATGTTGGTTTGTATGATTTATTCAATTGTTTTATGCAATATCTGTCTCTTATACACATCTAGATGTGTATAAGAGACAGGGTCCAGCCCATCCTGAAGGGTCGTATGATGAC
>NW_025944826.1:0-1728 GCF_000764305.2 Hyalella azteca | reverse complement strand
CTACTACACACAGGACATGCATAGCCTATGTCCAGCCTCTGCTAGCAGAGGCGATCGCCTACACTATGAAAATGCTGTTGTTTTAGTGGCATCAACAAATGATATGCCCATAATTGTTTCATACAATAGTATTACAATGTGTGTAGTAGTCCTTGGTCAGAACCATAGACTTTTTGCCAGTTTTGAAGTTCAAAATTTTGTACTAAGCAAAGTAGGTACCATTTTCCTGCCTTCATACACTGATAAAAAAAATATTTAAAATGCACCACAACCTGGAGTTATTTGGAGTTATTTTACCAAAAAATAAAATTGATTTTACCACCCGGTCAAAGAAACCCCAAGAGCTGGGGTAACAAAGAGTCAAAGACCATCACTTTTTTTTTAAATTACATCAAAACTATGAGAGGCTGGAGCCAGCAATTTATGGTGAGTAAAGTTAGAGTATAGACCTGTATATATTTTGCATGTTTCAATTCAAGTTTAACTTATCTAGTAAAAAAATGGCATCATTTTGAACAAAAACAGTGGTCAAAGTTACCCCATTTTACGGTACCTATATTATCAGGCATGGAATATATCTACTTGGCAAGCCGTGACTGAATTTTTCAAGCCGTGGTTTTATGGATTTGCCAGCCGACAATAAAATTTGTCTTTACTGTAAGTTGAGCACATGTTAATGCAGTCTGACCGCTTTGACATGACCGCAACTATGCGCGATCTTCAACAAAACGTTTAGTTGATTTGTTTACATTACGATGTTTATGTTTATACCGAGCAGACGCTCAGTGACCGCATCGTTCTCGCTGAACACGAGATCTTCCCAAGGTGATCTATGTCTATTATAGTTATCTAATATTTTATTGTAGAAAGAACCTAATATAGCACATAAGCGTGCGTCATGTCTCTAAAAAATTTATAACACCTGTATGCGCTCATAAATGGACGATCGCTGAATCATTTTGCTCTAAAACTGGGATATGTTGAACAACCTAAGTCATGGAGGTGAAATATTATTTGCTGTAAGTACTTATATATTAGTCTGCTTATATAGCAAGTTTACAAGGAATTTAAAAGCAAAGAAAACGCCAAGATATGGTGAATTTTCTTGGCGTTTTCTTTGCTTTTAAATTAATTGCTATTGATTGATTACAATGGAGCATTCTTCCGTTTGTTGCTGTCATGGGAAGATCTATATTATGTGCGTCATACAGAACTCGTACCCTAACTCTCAAAATAAAAATTATAACGCAAACTTCAATGGTCGTCTCTGCAGCTCAAGCCCTCACTCTGCATGACATTCGTAAATATTGGTCTTTTCAACTAAGTCAATTTTTGTCACAATAATTTCCGACGATTTCCGACGCTCGTTGTAAGTCATTCAATATCTAAAAAATATAACTCAGTACCTACTCACTGCAGTGAGTGACAGAGAGCGCATTTTCTCGTCGACGAAAACGTGAAGTCACAGACGGACAGACAGACAGACGGACGGACATGGCGAGCACAATAGTGAATTTTTTTTATGAATGAGAAAATGCGCTAAAAACGGCGGAAACTAACAAATCAATTTTTTTTCTCCACCCGGCAGATCTGTGCTGGAAGTGGCAGCCAGGCTACAGCAACAAGTAGTTTAAAAATTTGTTCACTTATGAACTACTTCACAATTGCTATTTTCCGAAATGATCTCAATTGTACGGCGATCATGAATGATTTTGTAATTAAAATAAC
>NW_025944825.1:0-31616 GCF_000764305.2 Hyalella azteca | reverse complement strand
ATGGTAGTAGCTTTGTTGAACGCGTCTCGTTTGTAGCTTTCAAACGAGTGCAAACACTTAGTAATTAACGAAAGTAATGATCTATATATACACATTTAATTCAAATAAATCTTTGTACATATTGTTAAAAAATGTTCATTTTATATATTTTTAAAATTGTCTTACGCAAAAACTATAGCACGCACAGACATGCGGTAAACTGCGTTAGGCGCGCTTTTTCAGCAGCTACAAAATGAGTCAAGAAAACGGAAAAGCCAAAATTTCAGATTTTTAGGGTAGACGGTTCCCTTAGCGCAACGACCAGCAGCAGATCCAATATAGCAAAAACTGACATCAATCCGATGATGGAAAATAAGGAAACTGCCCCACAACGAGAACAAGATAAAAAACATCAGTAGCAGCACAAGGCTCCATCATAAAAAGATGTCATGCCTTTTTTTGTGTCTGTGTCTTGTATGCCTTTTTTATCCATTAGATCGATTTTCATCATAAATTGAGATGAGTGGAAAGACGGACATAATTACTTCAGGAAATATACGTTTTTATCTGTTCTATGGAGTTATTTATTTTTGATGCTATTGCGTTGATTCTTTGTTTTGAATGGTCATTTTGTATTCAACACTATTCATATGTCTATTTCGTTACTTATTAATCAATCAAAAATTTATTTTAATCACAGATAATTTTCATTATTATTATTATCATTCGAATCGATAGGAATGTTTTTATTTTTCATAGTTATATCAATGATATTATAACATTTAGTTAATTTTGTATGCTTGTGACCAGTGGAAAATTTAGTTGCCGCGAGAACTTATAACTGTTCAAGGGCCTTCTGCTCTTGTTGTATGTATATACCAAGTAAAATTAAATCGAGAAAGACTGCGGCAATTTAGTTCGTATTAGTACTTAGTGAGTCTAATTTTTTAGTAGTAGTAGCAGTATAGTTTTCTTCAATACAAAAACATTCATACTCCTTGTTTTAATATCCTCAACTTAAAAAAAAACGTATTACTTCTTCTATTAATAGACTGTTGGATGCTGCGATGAAGTAGCAGAACGTGCAAGTTTAAGGAACTCCAGAACGCGTCGTCAAGAATTCTTGATGGCTTGTTAGACACCCATATCCCCGTTTCCTGATCAGGAGCTATACACATAGAATAGAATAGAAGTGTCGGCACTGAAGAAATAGGTTCATGGCCTGTTGCCGATTCTTGTACTTTTCGTGACTTGATTCACAAGGGATCCGGCCTTTGTAACCCGATCTTTCCATAACTGACGATTGATTGAGATAGCTGCTGGACTTATTGCCTAATCCGTAATTTGCTAGGCATTTTATGACTGAACATATGCTCCTGCATAGCTTCGTCTTGTCTGTTTTTGAAGAGGTGACATAGATTCAGATAGAAAGGTCGCTACACCTGGCTGATGTATTGCTTGTTATTTATCATAAATATCAGTTTTAATAATAAGTTTGTCGTCGTTCGGTTTTTCTTCAAAATTTGACTCGATTCTAAGATGCAGCTTATACCACATGCTTGAGAGTGACATACGAGTTGGTTACATAACATAGTGATGTCGGCGCTAAAGAGTGGCCTGTCGCCGAATTTTGAACTTTTCGTGACTTGTTCATAGAAGATCTAAAATCTTGTCATTTGACCGGATATTGTCAAGACTGACGATAGTTTGAAATAGCTACTAGACTCCCACTGGGTTCGATAGGTTACTGCATGGTTGCGATATGTTACTGTGGAAAATTTTTGCGTCGATCAAGACCAGCGAGATAAATGCGTTTTTTAGTCGGAGCGTTACGTTGTAAAGTGTTTTGTGTTGCACTTGCATGTTTGCGTCACTACAATAGCATTGAGACATAAATCTCACCTGTGCATTACTCTGACTTTAGACTAGAGTGAATTTATTGCACGTTACAAAGAATCTCAGGGCAACCTTAAAGGCCATTATCGGTAGGAAGGACAAATGAATGAATAATATTTAATTTTCTTTACGAAGAATAACTAACATTGGAATTAACAACAATTTAGGAAGTATATGAGCGGGTAACTTGCTCAAGTTTAGACACCTGAAGGCGTCTCAAGGAAACTTTCAATCGACTAAATTAGAAACGAAAGATGACGGTGAATACTAGACTGAATCACATCGTTGACAGTTGATACTAAACTAAACAGGCTACGGTCCTAGTCGGCTTCTCCCGAGTTCGCAGACCAACATACGGTATGGAAGCACGCGTTCTTGCCCACTCAACTTAAAGCAAGATTAAGATTCCCGAGGTTGAAGTGTCCCCTGACGGTGACGTGGCGAAGCAACCATCGATTGAACCAGGCACGTCGTGCTGCTCATCTCTAGTAACAACTAGTACAATGCAATGGCACCGGAGGTTAATTAACTGGTCTGTGAAACCTCGCAAGCCCACCGGCCCAAACCGCAGTACAGCAAAGCAACGCTGACTGGAAACGAAGAGCGTATAAGATGCTTGCGTCATCGATCAGGGCTCGACAGGCAGTGAACTAAGCTTCCAGGCTTCCAGCTCGCTTGACCCAACGTGGTCAATTTTAGCGGAAAAATCTAATATTTAGCGAGCTTTCCCTCACAGTTTGCAATTGTCAAATACCCGTGTACATTGGTTATTAACTAGCACGTGGCTATTTAGACGGAGCTCATAGCATAATTTTTCTCGGCTTGTAATTGAATAGCTTCTACTCGTAGTGTGTGTTTTGCCATAGCATTGGCCAATATTCCTACTCGGGTATCGCTGTTGAGATAATCTAGCTCAGGTGACTAGTATTGTTGACATTTTTAAGTAGGTACATTCCTAATTAAAAATAACTATATTTTTCAAATCAATAGAGTTTAACGTGGCCAATGAAGTTTCAACTGAGTAATTCATGTTTTTGATAAGCCTGACGTAAAAACCCAAGACATATGAACGGATTTTCTTCGTGGTTGTTAGCAAAGACACTAATCGCACTAATGAAATAATCACACTAATGAAATAATCAATTCACACTAATAAAATAATCGCATAATACGTAGTGGGCTAGTTCTAGTCTTCTCTGTGACTTGTGCTAATGAACGATAAAACTAAACCTCGGCAGAATTGATCGCCGGAGAGCGACACTTCTTGGCACAGTTGACACTTCACTTGTTCCGCCGCAGTCCCTCGCTGCTTCTTCAGCTGTGATGTCAAGCGAGAAAGTGGGCAACGGAAACTAATCTAATGCATTTTTTGCTCTCCTTTTGCCATTCATTCTAAATATTCGCGATTGATTCATAAGCATTTTTTAATTTTTTTTCTTCATAGCAATTTATTTGCGACCAGATAGAATATCGTCGTTTGGTTCAATTGTAAACGTAGAATATTTAGTCATCGCGCATTATCTTCCTGATCATTTTCTGAGAATTCAGTTTATGCGCTCATATGAAGTACCATTCTCTCATAAGAAAAACCGTGACTTCAACTGAGAAAAATTTCTGAAGAAATGCGAAGGTTAAGTGATCTATGGTCATTAAATGAATATAATGTAAATATTTCTAATATAATTTTTCGGTCTCCGATTGTCCGCCTTCAGGCAAAATATTGGTTTGACACTTTAGGATAGCAAAAGAGTTTCGATATTTTGCTTCCATTAACCATTAATATTATAGATCCTAACTTAATATGTGAACCTATATGTAAACAAGTCATTCACAGAGCTGGAAAAGTTAACTTGTATTTCCAAACTTAGCGGTAATACTAAAGATATAACTAATAGTTGTTGACAATAAAGACTTCAAAATACTTGAAGAAAAACACACTAAGAAAGCCCGATATTTGTTTAACGGTAGCACTGCTCTTACGGATCCCAGCTTGTTGACAAAACAGAGCCCCGAGCTCAGGCCACCTTGAGCGAAACTTTTAAAAATATCCTATGCTCAAAATATTCAGAAAAAATGAAGGCTTTGGGATGACTTGTTCACATTGCTTCAAGCGGAATTAATTACGGGCGAATTTTGTTGTTCTTTTCAATCGCTATAAATAAGATAAGGAAAATAACAAGGTTATTCATTTTATATCATATATGGCTGTATAAAAATAGATATGGGTTCACAGTAAATCTTAAAAAAACAATATTCAGTGAACTATTTAAACATATTTATTTACCTTAAGGTCACTAACTGTGATAATTCCATTAACCTAATTTACGTACAAATAGTAGAAAATGTATGTATGCCAGTTACTATGTTGATACGACCTTTATTCCTTTATTAGATTCATATGATTCCACGAAATTAAATTCGTCGAAATTCGACAAATTTAAATCAATAATGAAGGGATTTTTCGCATCTTTGCGTATTCTATTTTGTCTTTTCTACGAATGAAATCAAATTTCTCTAATATAAAGTTGATGATTTAAAAATATTATGATTTGTTACTCATTGTTAAAAAATGAAATAAATACGTAAAACAAAACCTTAACACTGAAAATTTTGCTAACGACCTTAATGCAGCATAAATTAATCATTTATTAACTCAGGAACTGCTGTAAACTTCGAGCGAGCATAACATATCCTTTTTGACGAGCCCAAACTAAAGGGGTTCTGCCTTGGTGGTCCTTGACGCAAGCGCTGGCTCCACTCTTCAGTAAGAGGTTTGCGGTGGTTTGATGCCCTTTAGCAGCTGCGCGATGTAGTGGTGTTACTCCAGATTGAGTTGTGGCGTTTAGATCTGCTCCTGCTTCTATGAGGATGGAAACAACTTCATCGTGTCCATCTTGGACTGCAGTATGAAGAGGAGTGTTGCCCACCATGTCTCTTGCATTGATATTTGCCCCGGCCTTCAATAACTCTGTTACAATGTCGGTGAGTCCCAAGTGTGCAGCTCTGTGTAGCACTGTGGAGTGACCTGGCCAGTGAAGAGTGAGAGGCACAATTGTATCAGGGTGAGCTTTACGTAGCAACGCCTGCTGGATTCCCTGTAAAGACCCGTTCTCTACTGCGTTAATAAGTAGTAACGGACTTGGCACTTCTTTAACTGGACCTATTTCAGCGGCCGACGGATCTAACGCATTCTCCGGGTACCCCAACTGCCGAGCTAGATCTCTAGGTGTGTCACCAATTCGGTCGCGAGACAGCGGATCGGCATTCATCCTGACCAGAGTTTGGATGACTCCTAAACTCCCGTAGCTTAAGGCCATGTGGAGAGGAGTAATGTTGTAATTATTGCATGCATCGACATCGCACCCATGGGCCGCTAACATGAATGCAATTTCGTTGTTCCCAGATATGGCAGCTAAATGAAGAGCTGTGTCTCCTAGTTCATTTCTCATTTCGGTTTCGGCTCCTCCCCACAACAAAAGCTGAACAACGTACGGGAAGCCCAACTGAACAGCTTGGTGGAGAACTGTGCCTATGCTGCAGCTGGTGTCAGGATCCGCTCCCTCGTACAACATCTGCTGAATGTCATCCACTTGGTTCATTTGGACAGCTTTCAGTAAATTACGATTGTACACTTTCTTTTTTTCTGGTATCTTTCGTTTAACTTTCACCGGCTTAGGAGGCTCCAACACAAGCTCAGGCTCTGGCTCAGGCGCCGGTTCTGGCTCCGGCTCAGGTTCGGGTTCAGGCTCTGGTATAGGCTCTGGATTGGGCTGAAGATCATGCACGGGTTCAGGACTGTGTTCTTTTACTTCAAACTCAGGCTGAATTTCAACCTCCGATTCTGTCACCCACATATCATCAGTGTAAGGTGATGTAAGTATTAGGACGGTATTTTCCACGAGGGCGCATTCATTTGGTTCATCAACATCTACAATTTTTTCAACACAAGTTGCTGGAACAATCGGCTCGAATTTGTCGAGTTCCTGAACATTTTCTTCGATTGAACATTGAACCCCTATGTTTTCTGCTGCATTTTGTATTGGAATGCGTGTACCTGGAAATAACAACTTGTATAATTTTGCTTCATTGCTGTAGGGCGAAAGCATGACGCACTCTTCTTCTAGGAAATAATAATCGGCAAGTTCAGACTGGGAACGCGAATTAGAAAATTCTGCAGCAAGTAATTCGTTTATTGAAGTACTCGAAAATGACTCCTCAACAGCAATTGTGTCTCCGTGTGCAGCTCTCTGAAAAATTTCCTCGTATTTTTCCATCTCTGCCAAGTATTCATTTTCCTCCCAGACGTATTCAGCTTCCTGCTGTTCAGAAATGACAGTGGCATGAGATTCCAATTCCGGGAACTCATCGAAGTTGAAATCGGGAGCGTCATGCTTGTCACACAAACTGGTGACCGTCATGCGACCCCTTCTAGCAACGAGTTCCTCCATTTCTCTATCATCAATGAAACTTTCATCCAAATCTTGCTGGAGAGAAATGCTTTTAGACTCCGGACTCATCGTATTTTGTCTTTTCTTATCAGGCTGCGATCTTTCTTCCGAACCTTTCTTTGACCTGGGTACAAATTTAAGCGGTTTCCTGTTAAGCGCGTTGATGTGAGATCGCAATTCATCTGCCGAACTAAGTCGAGGAAGGTTAGAGAAATGATCACGTGAAACCTCGTGTTGCCATTTACCAGCCCGTTTATTGAAGTCAGAATCAGTTAGTACGCCCTTCTTGGCAACGAAGCAGCCTCGTCTAATTAGCTCTGGTTCCGGCGGTTTTTTGCTCCGATTTTCCACATTATGAACAATGTTGTTCACTCCTATTCCTGTCCAACGCGGCCCATGGCTACTACTCCACTTTTTTCTGTTGGCATTCCTCATTAACGTCCCAATGCGATCTTTGACTGCAGAATATGGCTTTTTGCCGGTAGCAAAATCAAGTAAATCTAAAAATTGATGTGTCGAACCTGAGTACGCATGCGTCGGAGATTTAGGAGGAATAAAGGAAGACTCGTCGACGCTTCTCGTCGGCTTGACAGATGTGGGTTTTTTTGCGTGAGGAAGTTCGGGCGTCGTTGAATTGAGTTTTAATTTATTAGTTACGCTATAAGTAGGTTTAGAGCCCTCTGTTGGTGAAGCCCTTCGGATGTCAGGTAATATTTGTTTTGATGACGAGGATGAAAAATTAGTGTTTTTTGAATCACGAATGCATAACTTTTCGCTTTCTATGTTCGAATGAGTTTTAATCTGTACACGATTATTATGAGAAGCGTGATTTAAACAATTTTTGACTGATGATGATCCGTTTTGCACCAAGAAACTGGTAGAAATGTCCTTTTTCTGCACGAAAATTGAGTTGCCTGTTATTTTGTTATAATTCGCAGCTTCAACATTATCAGTGAGAAGGATACCTTCATCATCGACTTCGAACGATGAAATATTCGAATCCTGGGATATGTCACTAGGAGTTTTTACGAGATTCTGATTATGGCAGTCTTGGTATCCATATTGTTCGTACATGTCGCCCGATGACGCTGTTTTGTAAGTGTTTAGAGAGTCCTGGTCGTCGTTCACTGATTGTGAACTGTCTGTTCGTAGGAGTCCGACTTCCGTCAAACCGATCTCGGCCATGTCGACTGTCATTTCGCGCAGTAAAGAAAAAAGAACGTGAAGTCCACAGAAGTAAATCATTAATTTGTGTACAAGACAGCAGATGAACCACAACAAAAGTTTTGGAGTTATGGCATCATCAGTAAAAATATAGTAATCGAAAAAAGAGTATGTTAAGGGAAATTTGAACTCGATTAGTGTGAAGTTTCATTTAGCGTTGGTATTGTTGAAAACAGGCCATGTAAACCAAGACGAGAAGTATCGGTGAGATTTAACGCGATCTCTGAAAAAGAAGAAAAGTCATATTTAAGGCAACACAAATGTTTGTTATAAAGCTAGTTATTAATTAAGCGTTACAGTTATTAAATTATTAATTGCTATAGAAGGATGCGATTAAAGAATGAAAATATTTCTGGAACAGCTACATGATGAAAGGCGAAACAAATTCAAAACATTGATGGAAACTTCTTGCTGGGGACTATGTTTTGACATATAGAAATAATCCAGAAATATTATATCAATTTAAAATTTTTATCGACTAAATTTTTTTGTAAAAGAAAGAAGTAGAATTCTGTCTAGTAATTCAGCGGACCTATTCATACAATATATTTATGTAGCCGCAGCAGTTGCATTTTTATGCGGACTGAGAAGAAGTTTTTTTTGTAAGTCTGCAAAAATTTTGTGTCCTTATTTAAGAACGCATTCCGATACTATTAAATTTCTAGTTATATGTAAACCATGATGCAATAATTGACGGAAACTGATGAATTTTTTTGCGTAAATAATGTATCCTCAATAACAATATTTTCTAAAATTTCGGATGAAATTTAAAATTTTTAAGTGTGGGCCAATCAGGTGCAAAGTCAAAAAATTTTATATTAGTAGGAAAATTAACTCAAAATTTTGAAAGAAGGAACTGTCAGACTTCGTCATATGACATAAAATTCATCTTATGCAATGTCCATTGTCGTTGAGTCGGGGATGGGCATTGGGCGGACACCATATGTGATCAAAATCAAAGTACCGAATAATAATGAACGAACGAAGTAAGAAATTTATGCATGACTCCAAATTTGGGTACCTACAGATTAAAATGCTGCCCACAATACACGATGTATTTATAATTTTTAGTTGCTTAGGAAGGTATTTCTAAGCACAATTTTAGTATTTGTCACAAGAATTTTAGTATTTGTCACATTTTTGTATTTGTCGAATGGGGATGTTTCTCCATATTTTATGTTCTGTAAAGTTAGCGACTTTGACAAGCTTTTATTGCGAAAAAATTATAAATTAAATATTATCATAGATATAAATATAATAATTTGCGTATCTCGCAATATGTATGAATTACTACACGTTATTTGAACCTCACTCCTCTGCTCCACGTGGTACAAATTACAGTTCCATAGGAATTTCTTGCCTAATTCGATCGTAACACCTTATCGCGAAAAATATTCTCTTACACTCACAAACATTAGCCTTTAAGTCAGCAGGCTAAAAAAACAACTGAATGCAGGTTGCTTCAATCAATTATCCACCATAATCAAATTTAGTTAATTAAGTGTATTATTCCTACTGAACTTAATTATTAAAAATTGACTTGATTTTGAATGAATTATAATTTAAATTTCTACATTCCCTGGCCACTTTAATACATAATTTGCACGCGTTGATCGCATGGCAGTCTATGTTATGTCTCCACGCACTAACCGAGAGCTGTGACCACAGCAGCGGCTTGCCGTGCACTGCATTTACGAAGGTCGCTCCAACTGCAGACCACTGCAAGACTTGGCCAACTGCATGCCCCAGCCAACGGAAGCTTATTAATTTTAGATTTTTATTACTTACACTTATTATTTTTGTTTTTATCATTGACAAACGAGTATCGATTAAATTGCCCTTACGTTTTATGGGACAAGTTATAGTTGCAAATTGTATTCGAGACTGAAGGCACTGGCAAGTTCCAAATATTTTTAGGAAATACATTAAATTAAGTTGGACTTTTAAGTGTTTGATTGTGGAAAATACATTTTAAAAATTGTGACATTAGGCTGAGAAATGAAGTAGAATCTAGAAATGTTATCAAACCGGCCTCATCGACGTTGATGAATGAAATTCTAACATTAAATAGGTAACTAATGGGAGTTGTGCTGCTACAATATTTTTTCAAAATCCCAAAATCTGCATAATTACCACTAAAATCTCAATAATATATTGACTCTAACTCACTCAATTTGTTTTAATCATCATCTAATGCAATTAGATAATATACAATCGGCGCATTATTGAATCATAAAACGCTATCATGTATTCATCAATAATCATTTTGTCACACTGTAAAGTCTACAAGAAAATGCATAGCATCAACACTGCCATTTATCAGCTCCAATGTAGTAATATGGCATCGAAAATCTTCCAACAAACACCTCGTTCATTGGAGAGATTCGGTGCCCATTAATCAGTCTGGTTTTCAGATGCTCTTTATTCGTAGATTATTTACCTGTATTTTTTGTGCAGTAAAGAGCACACTGCGCCACAGTTGAACGCCGCGCTACATATCGCACACGTCTGCAGCGCCTGCCACCTGCCTGTTCTCCATCATGGTGTCGCTCGCGAACTCCGTACACTCACGTAAACAAAAAAATAACTACAAAATCTTTCGAGGAAAATGCTTGACGCACAGGACACTCATCTTTCTCATATTACCTTCAAAATATGTTTGATATAAAGGTTATAGCTTTGTGGGTCAAATGGTGGTGAAATTAAGCATATTAATACTGGTAAAATGTATGCTGGTTAAATGATAGATAATGAGATTTAATTTTATTGGCCTTGGCGTACAATACTCTGATAACATACTTTATAACCCATAGATGATTACATGTATTTTTTACGAGTCTGCACACGTCTAGCACATTGAGGTCAGTATAATTTTTACGATCCCAGTCAGGATTCTGTTTTTATGCAAGTAAATACTGTTAATTTATTGAAAAATTGAACACAAATTTTTCCCCGTTAATAGCCACATGCCTTAGACAATTTTTAGCGTAGATTCTCCGAAGCGATTCTTTAGTTTTAAATTAACGCCGCCATGAACGCAATGGGGAGCAAAGCGCAAAAAGTTTCTTCATAAACTTCAGGAAATGATGCGTGGCAAGTCCTCTGATATAAATTTGCTCCCACGTGTGCCGGGTTTTTATTAAACGAATCATTTAATGCAATTCTACGTTGTTCATGAATATGTGCGTTATTTTTTATTTATTTATTGTTAAATAACGAGACTAAGAGTATTTATATTTGACTCAACATTGCTCCACGGGGTGTGCCGGTTTTTTATTAAAGGGTTTATTTAAAATAATTCTATTTTATTCATGAATATGTGCGTTATTTGTTGGCTTATTTATTGTTAGATAACGAGACTAAAAGTGTTTTTATTTGGCTTAACAAGCGTTGTCAACCATTTGTATCAAGTTTTCCTCTTTATCCGCTTTCGGCGAACAAACAAGTCAAGTTCAAAACGTGATAAACAACTTCTTAGTTCAAAACTTCGACCTGCGAACTTCATAGGTCATTGGATAATATATAAGTTCCGGTTGCTATCTCATACTAGAATAAATATTTTTAGTAATAACCTCATTCTGTTGCAAAAAATAATGAATAAAAGCCAGGCCGCAAGCCCCAAAGATATGAAAACGGTTACGTAAATTTCCTATCAATCCAGAATCATCGCTTTTCGGCCCAATTTGGTCCATAAAGACCATTTGATATCAATAAATTTAATGCATTACGAGACTTCAGTAGTTTGTATTTAGACAAATAACTCAGTGTTTAAGCCAGGATCTTTATGGTGATCATTTACAGTGGCTGAGCTGGTAAACCCGTGCATGACTTGCAAGCAAGAGGTGGGCAGTAGCGCGCTACATGTAGCGGTAGCGCCCGCTACATATTTAAGTAGCGATACGAGGTTTTGCCACTATAGCGCTACCGCTACATTTATAGATAAAGCATTTAGATTTTACTTAATAGCATTAAATATTATTTAAAACCCAGCACGATACATGCATAATATAAATTACAGAATAAAACTGTACGAAAGATTTCGGTGTAATGTTGTCAACCTCAGCCTGTTAATTACTAGTGTCAACATGTTAGTTGTTACCAGAGGTGGGCAGTAGCGCACTACTTGTAGCGGCCGCTACATTTTCAGTAGCGGTAGCGGCGCTACATTTAAGCAATTGTAGCGGTAGCGGTAGCGCCCACTAGATTTAGAGCATGTAGCGGTAGCGGCCGCTAAAGTAGCGCTGCCCAGCTCTGCTTGCAAGTCATGTCGAGCCCTGTTGTGCAATTCAAGTCAATCGCTATTATTATTTTCAAGGCAATTCTGATTTTCGGACTTTTATAGCATATTATGAATTAATTTAACTTTTCAATATGCTGAGATAGGTGAAAAATGAAAATACCATAATATTAACATTTATTGTCGTTGTCAGCAATATTTTATAATCAAGTGTCTACTTCTGAATGAATTAGTATTTCTATTGCTATTCATATTCTTTGGCAACATGTTTTTCAGGTAATGCTATAGATAGGCTGTCACTTGTGTGCTAACTTGGGAACACGCAAACTAAATTTGAAGCTGCAGGTACGCGTACGAAAGACAACGTTTGTTGCGGAAATCGATGTCAGCTTCTAAATGAGGAACTTGCTATATTTAGACAATATAATGTTAGAGAAGAAGCACACAGAAGTTTCTTGCATTTCAAGGTTAGAACAAGTTTACAATTAAAGGTATAAATAATTCGATTTTTAATCAATTTATGTGCCAAAGTGATTTTCACGTCAATAGAAAATCCAGATTTTCATTTTTTTTAATAATTCTCAAATTGGCGGTATGATTGTTGGAAACATAGTCGCAAGAACTTACTGTTGAAATACGATTGTTGAATTATGTTCATCTCGTCATCTTCCCATTGCATTATTCGTGAAAGTTCAATCAGTTATGCACACGAAGAGCAGATACACATTGTTAAATATCATTACCATATCCGCCTTTGTGATTCTAGCACACTATTGGTAAATAAATAAATAAATGAGCTTCATCGCAAGCCCCAAAAAACCGTTCGCGCCAAAAGTTAGTGTGTGCTCCGAACAATTACTGAAAGGTAGCAATCATCAGCATTGAATTTAGGAGTTCTCAAAATGAGTTAATAATATGGCGAAATTTCCAAGAAACGATTAACGAAACTCTAGGGATCGTTTAGTCAGATGACGTCTGCAAGCGATGACCACGACGACAAGTTTCGCTTGCCAGAAGTATCATGATTTTTAAGTTGAATGAAACACTATTGTTGGTTTTTAAACGTGATTCATTGACTCAATTTTTGCGTATTAATGGACTAAATTCGCTCCTTTAAATTTTTAGTTAATATGCTTCGTGAAACTTTTTGGAGCAACTCTTTCGTTTAAACCTTGCTTTTGGCACACAATCGCACTGAACTTTTGTACATCTGTATTGTACTCACGTTGTACGTACAGCTAACACGTGTATTTTCAAGCTGCGTTCGCATTAGTTTCAATAATATCAATGCCAATAAAAGATCGGTGACAGGATTACTATACAGCCTGAGTGATTTTTCGTGCTTGCTTTTATATAAAAAAATTCATTTACAGTGAACCATCGCAGTAATCAATAAAAATTTTTTTTTCTTAAAGCAGATACATTAAAACAATTAATAATTAATTAACAATTAAAACAAGATTAAAACAATTAAACCAAAAAATTTTTAAGTTGAGGCATTTAAAATCAAGCAATAGTTCCTTTATGTGTATTATTTTGAATTTAAACAAAAATTTTCATCACAACAAATTAATAAACGCAACTTAACCCTTAGGAAAACTTCGGAAATATTTTTACTTTCATCTGCATGTAGACTTTTCAAAATCTAGAGTCAGTTTTATTTCACCCATGAAAATCATGTATTTAACCGTTCAAAGTGTGATGTACTGCAATTACAAGTTACAACCGCGCGTGCATGCATGACGCACGCTTCAATTAATGAGGTCACCACTGTGGGAAATTTTTCCCACCATTAATAATTTTTGTATCATTTGTAAATTTGTTGTCTATATGTCGTTTTCTGTTCATGTTGCGTTCGCAGTTTTGTTGTATTCAGTTTAGTTACGTAGTTTAAGTAGGTAGCAGTATCCGCTAGGTTAGGGACTCCTTCATAAGCATTCATACCATTCAGACGTTCAATCTGGCTACGTGCCTTAACTCCAACTCAGCTAATTCTCAGTTATTCATTTCTGCACCTACCATCACTTCAGCCAGCACAGCAACAGGACCTTCAGATTCTAATTATCTTCCTGATTACTGTTTCACTATCTAAATTTCAAATTAGCTACGTGGTTTCTGATATTGGTAGAGGGACTAGTTTCCTTTGCTGTGACCCACGATTTAATAACTTTATCTTCAATTTTCCAAAGTCAAAATCTCAAACTGTCCTTTTCTATTTTTCCGTCTGGAGTACCTTCCTTTAACTGATTTCATCTATATTTCTGATTTGCATCTAACTAAACGCATTAAGCACTGAGATGCACCAAAATCTTAGGTTGGTCAATTTAGTTATTTGATGATTATTGATTCATAATTCGGTATAATTTGCTACATAACTAGTTTGTGATAAATTAATTGTTTAGTAAGTAGTTAAATTTTCATTTCAGTATCTGGGACTCGTCGGGGCAACACCGTTGGGGAAATTGAGATTCTACATTCAATATACCTTCATTGAACCGCCCGTTCTTCAAAGATTTCTATACAACAGCATATGAATTATTGAATTCGGCTTCCTCATTCAACTGGCCCGAGCAACCCCCAGTTGCACGTTGAATCAATCTGAATAAATATCAGCTGACTTTATTCTCTTTATTTTGTCCGATTGTGTGAAGCAATCTTTATTACTCACACCACGCAGACGTCGATAACAGAGGCTTCGAAGCTTCATTATCTTTTTTCTTGCTTCATATGACTTGCCCTTCAAGCCTGCAATTATCCATGTTGCACGTCTTTGAACATTCTCTATTACATTTTTGTCCTTTTCAAGTCTCGGTGACCACGCAACATTTCCAAACTCTAGGTTCGGGCGCACGACAGCAACGAACAACCGCTTCAGCGCTTCTGCATCTATGTGCTCGTAATAAGAGCGTTCTTATGCATAATGAATTCTGTACATAGTTGATTGAAAAACCTTGTTCATATTATTTTGCAAGACACCGTGATCTGAAGGTGAGTGGTGAATAACTATATGATATATATAGGTGAGAATAACTATATGATAAACTTTACAGGAAAATGTTTTGCAAACTTCACTCCATTCGTCAACCATATTGTCATTATAGTTACATTGACACGTGCTTACTGGTATATATCTTATCACAGGAAATGAAAGCAAATGCACGACACAATTCTGTTGAATGCAGTTCTGACAAAGATTTTTAGAAATTAGATTAATATATTATATAGATTAAAATAATGTTACGATTTTTCCAGATATAGCTAAGAATATGAGTGTATGAGTAAGTTACCAATTATGTGTTACGGAAAAATTAGTTTTAATTACGGATATAGAAACATTATTGTACCATGGAAACGACTGAAGTTTCCTAACAAACAAAATATAAGATCCAAACCAATGGCAATTTGCATATTACTGGAACGAATGAACGGATATATGTTAAATGAAATAAATAATTCAAGCAAGAAACTAAAGTTGATATTGCGCCCTCATTAAATATTAGAAGTGAATGACTTAGAACAAAATTTGTCTGCGAGTCATTTTTATCGCGTAAATTTTATTTTATTTTTTTTGGGCGATGATCAAATGATTGAAAATCTTGTCTCCGAATGTCATGTTTGAACAATTATAAAATTCAATATCAATTACGGTAAAAAAAAAGTTACCTGCTGGACGATACAGTAATCATTAATAACTCTCAATGCATGTGATGTTGTTAGAGAACGCCTTTAAATATAATAATTTCATCGAAAGGATAGCAAGACACTGTAGCTGCGCAGTTCCGCAGTCATTTTTGTAAACCAGTGATCCGCTGATTACTTGCGGACTGGGTCGGATTTAGTACGGGTTTCTCTTTTGTAACCGGACCGCGTAGCAGAGTGGTTGTCCCGTTCTGTCGTCGTCAGAGTTGGTGTTTCCGGTTTTGAGTGGCGGGTAAGGCTATGGACTGTGAGTCTCCCTTTACGCTGCCTATGGTTTCGGATGCCTATAGTGTTCGTGTGCATCAGTCGTGTTAGAATTGGTTAACCGAAAATGTCTAAACCTATTCTTTAATCGTGTTTAGCTTGTCTTAGTGAGTTTTGCTCATTTCGTGTATTGAATTATTACAGGTGGTGCGGGTACTACTAAACTTGGTATCTATCTTCTGGTGAAGCATTTGTTGACACACAGCGGGGAAGATAACCGATACCAGCGGCGCTTTATACGTTTGGTGACCGGCAGCGCCTGTGGAGTACTGCGCCTAAGAACCTTACCTGAATGAGCTACATCTTTTGGATTCAGACGCCAATGAAGCGATCTGCTTGTCATTGATTTGCCACCAATCATCGGCGGCAGGAAATAAAACCCTGGATAATTGAACCCGGTGCCCATAAACCGCGAGTTTTATAAATTCCGAGGAGGCATACAAGTGAGCTGAGCCTCAGCATCCATCAGCGAGTTTGGAGGCTCCAAGCGTGTCACAGCGGTCACGGTCGCCAATTCGTTTAGTTTGTTTAATTAGGCTGTTTTTATTTGGATGTGTGGGGCCCGAATCCTCATCAGGGTGGTTCTTTGTAGTTTTGGGAAGGTTCTTAGTTATATATGTGCATTGTAGAGTAGATAGGGTATATGGGTTGTCATATATTTAGGTTATTTTAGTTTCACTGGGTTTTATTACCACGCAAGAGTGGGAACTTGTGTAATAAAAATTTAAGAACCAGTTTTTAGAATTTCCTTTTTTTACTTTACCTAATATTTTAAGTTTCCTCACTATCAAGTCCAAAATAGGCGGCGATAGCTTATATATGTTGTTGATCTCCCGCAACAACACACAGGATAGGAATAGCAAAGGATAGCAAGACGCAAGGGATAGCAAGACACACGGTTCATGTTTTGTTTTCTTTTATGTATCGTTCATTTATTATTATAGTTCTTAATTTATAATTTTTATTATTCGTGTATTTGAAATCATTGGTCAAATGTCTGGGGTCACTGTTAGCCTATTTATTGATTAGTGCTCAACAATGTATAATTTTAAACCGGGTGTCCCTTCTACGCCACATGTAACCTAACATTGCCGAAAACAAAGCAGTAAAAAAACTCCCGCGTGAACTTAATATAAGATCAGGACTCAGGAGTGTGTAAAATAATCAAGTGAAGTAAATTCCCATGAATGAGCGTAATGGAAACCGACGTGTGAAGTGAACTCCCGTCAACATTCTTGGATATACATTTTTTAACAACTCGGCCATAATTTTTAGTTATATATTAAATTTATAATAGGTAGAAGATGTACCGTGTATGATTCGACACAAGAGAAACAAAAGGAACAATAAGATTGCATTTAATATAAATTTAGTTTCTATTTCATTTTTAGTTCATGTCTAGTGTAATCATATTAATGTATCGCTTTGTGCTACTCAGATTGTTTACATTTCTTGAGATCACAATTTATTCCTAACATTATTCTCTAGGTAATGAAATAGCTTTGATAAACTCAGCGCTCGAAAAGTTGAGGGATTGACTCGGTGTAATTCAGTCCGCATAGAATGTGTTATCATCTATAAGAGAATAATTATGTGTCGATACGGAACGTGCCTAAACCAAATGTATAGTTTTCAAATTTGCCGACATAAATAAGCCTGCAATAAATATGTCAATGTTACATGAACCGATAGTTTTGCGCTTGCACTGATAGCGCCAGGCGCAGTGAAATGGCCGAACTCTTCGATCGTTGGAGCTAGAACTTGACTCGTGTTATGATCTTATTTAGTTGTGAGATATTATAGAACTCCTGTTGACCATTTAAGCCTCCTGAACGCATCTAATGCTGCTAAGATCATGATAAGAATCTATTACAATATGTTTTATCTGGACGATGAATAATAAATTAATTTTAATCCAAACACCTCAATTATACAACTCTGCTCTTTTTACTTTGAGTTAAAAAAAGGGCACCTAAAAATCAACGTTAAAAAAATCGAAAAATTATCACATCGAGTATATACACTGAGCATAGGCAGGTATCTTGCTCCAGAATAAAAAAAGAAAATATGGTAAGAAAATTTATTATAAATAGCTGAATAGAAATAGAAAAAAATATTAATAGAACGTTCTTGTACAGATTAGAAGCGATTAAATGTCTCGAACGGTTTTCAGATAAAGTGATGGATGATAATTAATTATTTCATGTTGGTTGAAATTTTGAACGTGATGCACAGCATGCAGGCTAAGTTACAACTCCTGAGTTAATATTCAAATCACTCTCAGATGAGCATTCAGCAGTTCCTTTATATAAGCTCAGTTTTGTAGCGCTCTGAATATTTACTGGCTGCGTTCAAGACCTTCCCAACATCTGTAAGTTTTATGTATATATAATTATATCACAAACGAATATTATGTATTATCATATATTAATTATCACGAACGATCCATTTTACCTTGCCCGGACGTTGTTTTAAATAGAGCAAGCTACGATATGAATGGTCCGAATTTTGGAGTGAGTTCCAGACAGAATCATGTAATAATATCAAACCAACTTTTTTAATTTGTTCCTAATCCCGAACAACGACGAAGACGTCATAAACGTTCCTGCAATATAAATCGGACTTTATCTGTTGATTATGATAAGCTCAATTTTAAATTTTGCAAATGCAGAATTCGGCAAAAGTACGAACAACGTGGTACTGTCCATACCACTCCGTTGGTTTGTCAGTAACTGGGAATTGCAGAGGCAAAGGAAAACGCGAATAATTTCCTTTGTTTTGGTATGAAACAGCAAAGTTTATATGGAATAGACATGATTGGTGAGGTTTCTTTAGTTCCATCAGTTGGAATGTTTGTAAATAGGCAGGCGACGTCTATAGTGTTGCTAGCAAAGAAGATGAGCGCGCAGCGCGGAGGATTTCCGAAAAGTCGTCACTAGATTTTGAAAAGAATTGCTGCGAAATGTAGGGTTTATTATGAGCTCTAACTCTTTGGCTGTCTTGTAGATTGAAGAGCTAACTTGAGTAATTAGGGGTTGAAGTGAGTTACTATCTTTGTGTATTTTAAAGTTTTCATGGAGCTAATCAGATGAATACGACCTACGAACTGAGAGAGCTTTCCAGACCCTGCAACTGAGTAGACACAAGTTTTCCCTGAAATATGCACGCGTTTTCAGCAGAATTTTAAGCTTCTTAATTTAATTTCTTCTATTCTATGTATTAGGTGTTGGAAATTTAGTCGCTCATTCGTGCGTATATTGTTTTTTAGAACGAACTCATGTCAGATTACTGCCCACAATTTTCTTACATTTGGTTGTTCTTTCGAAGTAATTCTTCCAAAGCTTTTGATTGCATAGTGAGCTTTGGTTCGTGTGATGCGAATAATACCACAAAACTATCTAGGTTTTACTTCATCTTAAAAATGACGTTCAGATCATCTACAAAATTGGTTCATACAATACAGAACAAAATATGATTATCCTCATCTCTTTAAGGATTATTTTTTTTTGGCTCAAAACGCAATTAGGAGCACAAAAAATGTACATGCGATTTTATGAATCTCATTAAAAATTGGACTCCAAACACTGCCCTAAGTCGACAGCCTGCTGAGTAAAGCTCAGTTATTTTTCGTTCAAGAGATTCTTTTTTAAGATTGATTCCTGGACAACAATACTTACTTGAAATCTGTTAAAAAAACTCCACGTGAATGAATAGATAATAAATGCACAAGCTTTGAAACGCAGCATTTAAAGGGTTGATCGAAAATAAGTAACGAAAATATGCAAAATTCTGCATTGGGAACACTCATGTTTAATTCCGCAATAAATTGAAACTATTGATAAAATTATTTAATTGAATTTATATTTTTAAATTCATTTCATCTATCAGTAATTGAACTATCTATTCTAAATTGCACTGTAGAGGTTAAACGCAAGGCCTCTGTCATACACTTGATGAAAATTTGATTTTTCTCGACGAATAGAGGAGCAAATTTATAATCCGATTATTTGTCTTTTGTGATGAGAATAAATAAATAACCTTAAATTGGATTCGGACCTTCAGCAAGTTTCGAGCCTATATCAAAATATTGCTGGTAAAAGTTTAAATGTCGAACAGGCGAAGCATTAAAGTGAAGTGGAGTGTTCTTATGATTTTCTTGGCAGAAACTAAACACAATTTGACACACGGATATATCACACGTATAATTCGAGAACATTTGCTATCACATCTCGTAGTGAGACCGTGTACACAGGTGACGGTAGCGGCGGTCATCTCACACAAAGTATACACGACAAGATGGAGAGTCAACAGCTCGTTTGGTCAGGTATTGAATTAAACTTTAATGCGTTTTAAACTGGAGACTAGGAAACATTGCCACATCTGTGTCACTTATATTATAAATAAAACGCAGAATAAATTTCGATTACAAGATTTGCAGCAGACAGACAGACCAACAGACAAACAAGAAGTTAAGTTAGAGAGAAGTGTTGTAAAAAGAATATATTCTTGCATTACTCCCCGTGCAAGTGATGTAAAATGTAAAACCGCACGATTTTTACATGCCACTATTATAACTTTACCTAGCCGAAGTAGAAAAGCCGTCAAAAACTCCCATAGGAACTTGATTGTAAAAGACCTACAAAGTGTAAAAGAATCGAGTGGAGTAAAATCCCGTGGATGTGTGTGATGTAAACTAATGCGATAAGTACACTCAAATCAATATTCTTTTACATACACTTACTTGTGAAACTGCATAAAATTGCTAAATTGATAATAGTAGGAGATGAAATGTTAATTATTCGTTGTCAGGGAATCATAATTTTGACAATTGGATTGTGTTTATTATCATTTATTATTTTCTATATTAAATGGTTTTATACCAAATTATTTCTATTTATTCAGCTTATTTGTAATGTATTGATATTCATATATCGTTTGGTGCTATTTAGATTATTTACATTATTTATGATAAAAATTTAATCTCAACATTATATGAAAAGAATCTTTTCAGGCGTTATTTAGTTTGTGGAGGAAAGAATTTAAATGCGTGATTTTCGTGGGGATTATTGGCCAGTTTCTTGATACCAATACACAAAGCGTGATATCAGAAGTAAACCAAGAGAATCAGAATTTTTCCAATATACATATTCTAAGGAAATCAGATAGGTATATACAAAATAAAACAGAAGTCTGACTAAATTACTAGAGTTTCGTTTTATGCAATAAGCTCAGCGAGAGGCTGCTTGCTTTCAACATTAAATGTCAGGTAACAAAAACTTTCATAAACTAAGTTTGAAGTTTAACGCACGAAAAGTTTGAGTATGTCGTGGAATTGACCGGTCGCTATCGATGTAAAGTGTACAAGCATTTACATATATAGTCTCGGTGTCAAGTATTTCTGCGTAAAACGTGTCAATAACAACGTGTCCACACGCAACATGCCAAAAGCAAATTCACTGATTTCTAATTTTCCGACATAAATAAGTCGGCAATAAATATGTCAATGTTACATGAACCGATAATATTGCGCTTGCTCTGATATATAGCGCCAGGCGCAGTGAAATGGCCGAACTCTTCGATTGTAAGAGTGAAGACTTGACTCGTGTTATGGCCTTATTTAGTTGTGAGATATAGAACTGCTGTAGCGTATTTAAGCATCCTGAATGCATCTAATGTTGTTAAAATCAATAAAATAATTAAATAAGATTATGTTTCAGCTGAACGATGAGTAATATATTTATTTTAGTTCAAACACCTCTTTTATACAACCCTGCTTTTATTACTCACATTTAAGTTAAAAAAAGTTGCAAGAAAGTGCGAAAACACTCGAATAAGTATCATATCATGTATAATCTGAATATTTTTTAAGAAGCGTTACTGTCGAAGTAAGTGTCATGGGCTAATACCGCAAAACCTTAAATCCTTCCAGTGAAGCAAATAGATTTGGTAGCTAATTCACAGGTCTGCTGAATAAATACAAAACACCTGCATGGTTTCCACCTGCCAATGAGTCAAAGTTAACATTGAAACTAGTATAAAAGAGGTATGATTTTATACAGTGACATCAGTTGTGTGCTGTACCTATCGAGATGAGAACCTTTGTGAGTTGCTGCTATTATATCTCACCCATAGGCAGTCAGTAGAAGTGGTATATCATTTATTCAATTGATTTTATTTGGACTATATTCTCTATTTGATTTTAATGTGTAGCTATATTATTATAGTTAATTGCTTTTATCAGGTTGCCGTTCTTCTCTTGGCTGTGGCCGTTGCTCTGGCCATTCCTCTCAGCGGTGACGAAGATCGGGCTACTGGTCTAGTAGAAACACCAGACCAGGCGCCCTTTTCATCAGACCGGCAGAGCGGAGATGACATACTCAGGATCATCTCTGATCTGAAAAAAGAATCTACGATTAGGCAGTATACACCATCGAGCGGATGAAATTTTCATTCATTTCCTGGATGAAAATTCCTAGATATAGTATATCTCAGGAATGAAACGGCAAATGGACTATTCTTCATATCATGAAAGAAATACGACCACAACAAGCACACAAAATGCAAATAACATATACAACTACAATAACAACAAAAATACAACTACTACAACTAAAAAATCAAACTCACCTTCAAACTTCAAGACTATGAAATTTAAGTTTCAGGAGACTTTAAATTATTACAATATTCTCTATTTTGATATTTAAATTCTTCATTGATGTGGAAATGATATGGAGAGTGCAATTTTTTAAACTAAGTATTAAATTTTATTAAAAAAATGAATGTATTTTTGCCGACGAGAACTCTTCAATAATCTTATATGCTATTACAACACGCAATTGTTTGGTTCTCTATTTGGATGATTGTAATTATACGAGAGCACCCAAATAAAATCTACCATTTCATTTTAACTCATTTATCATTTTTTAATTGAAGTAGAGCTGCAACACAATCCTAGCTAATCAGTATTAGAGAAAAGGTATTAATGTAAAATATTCAATATCAAGAAGGTGAAGGTTTTGCAACACTCGAGATTGAACTTTTGGAAATGACAGTAGCACAAATCAAAGGTATTGCGGATACAGTTTGAAATCTAAGCTTAAAATTACTCTGAAAATAATTTCAGCGTCCGGACGAATCCTGTAGTCTGGAGGTTGATAGCTGGAGGATCGCTCTAGATAATGAGGGCATCACCTCTTGACAGTGAGGATCTCAGCTCTTGAAAATGAGGGCCTCAGCTCTTGATAATGAGGACCTCAGCTCTTGATAATGAGGGCCTCAGCTCTTGATAATGAGGACCTCAGCTCTTGATAATGAGGGCCTCAGCTCATGATAATGAGGACCTAAGCTCTTGATAATGATGGTCTCAACTCTTGATAGTGAAGACCTCAGCTATCGCCAGTCTCGATAGGTCGGGGCACCGCATAACTATGCTGGTGCAGGCCTCCAATGTCGCTCGGGTGATGGTCTCATTGTGAGCCTCCCGCATGTGGTTCTTAGGTCCTCCAGATTGTAGGTGGCATGTGAGTCGGCGGCTTAAGGTCGTGCTAGTAAGACCAGTGTAGGTTATATTTTAAAGAAGTCTACAACCTTCAATGTTACATGCAAAGAAGGTTGTAGACTTATTCAAAATTTAAACTACATTGGTGTTACTAGCACGACCCTAAGCCGTCGACTAATGCGCCAGAGACTCACTAATGGACCAGAGATTCACTAATGGACTAGAGACTCACTAATGGACCAGAGACTCACTAATGGACCAGAGACTCATTAATGTGCCAGAGACTCACTAATGGACCAGAGACTCACTAAAGTGTATGAGACTCAATAATGGACCAGAGACTCACTAATGGACCAGAGACTCACTAATGGACCAGAGACTCACTAATGAGCCAGAGACTCACTAATGAACCAGAGATTCACTAATTGACTAGAGACTCACTAATGGACCAGAGACTCACTAATGAACCACAGACTCACTAATGTGCCAGAGACTCACTAATGAACCAGAGACTCACTAATGTGCCNGTGCCAGTGACTCAGTAATGGGCCAGAGACTCACTAATGGACCAGAGAGAGACTCACTAATGGACCCGAGACTCACTAATGTGCCAGAGACTCAGTAATGGGCCAGAGACTCACTAATGGACCAGAGACTCACTAATGCGCCAGAGACTCAGTAATGGGCCAGAGACTTAGTAATGGACCCGAGACGCACTAATGGACCAGACACTCACTAATGTGCCAGAGACTCACTAATGGTCCATGGACAAGAAACTCACTAATGGACCAGACACTCACTAATAAGCCAGAGACTCACTAATGGTCCATGGATCCGAGACTCACTAATGGACCAGACACTCACTAATGTGCCAGAGACTCACTAATGGTCCATGGACCCGAGACTCACTAATGGACCAGAGACTCACTAATGTGCCAGAGACTCACTAATGGGCCAGACACTCACTAATGTGCCAGTGACTCACTAAAGGTCCAGAGACTCACTAATGGACCAGAAACTCACTAATGGGCCAGAGTCTCACTAATGGACCCGAGACTCACAAACTGACCAGACACTCATTAATGTGCCAGAGACTCATTAATGGACCAGGAACTCACTAATGGACCAGGGACTCACTAATGGACCCGAGACTCACTAATGGACCAGAGACTCACTAATGGACCAGAGACTCACTAATGGACCAGAGACTCATTAATGCACCGGAGACTCACTAATGGACCAGAGACTAACTAATGCACCAGATACTCACTAATGGACCAGAGAGTTCGGCATTGCTTCACAAAAGCCATTTTCTGCCAAGCGTTCACTAAAAGGCTGGAGTTGATTTTTTTATCGTATTGAACATGTCCACGCATCACTCGGGTAGGAAAAATAAGTGGCAGGTTGTACAAATATCGACGCACTTGCGTGGGTCATCCTGACCCAGTTTGGCTGGGCAGAAGCGCGTATCAGTGCTACGTGAGCAAAGTCTGTCACTGTTTAAACAATGGAACTATGTCAGACATAAGTTATGCTTTTAAAGATACAGAGTAGTTATGTTTCACTATCCTAAGCGAAATAAAAGGTTTATTGTTCAATATCACAGCCCTATTTTGCTTTTATGTGGGTCATTCTGACCAAGCTTGACCCGGCAAAATCAGTGCTTCCTGCTCGATCTGCTCGTGCTTTGGCTAATAAAATGAGTCACTATTTGGGCTATATGACCCGTTATTTTAGTGTATGTGGTTAATGAAACATAATTATTCAAAACCATTAAAATCGTGTGTGTCGTGCCTCCTACTTGCTGCTCGTGTGTAGGTCGTGCCTCCTACTTGCTGCTCGTGTGTATGTCGTGCCTCCTACTTGCTGCTCGTGTGTAGGTCGTGTCTCCTACTTGCTGCTCGTGTGTATGTCGTGCCTCCTACTTGCTGCTCGTGTGTATGTAGCAGTGCGATACACGTCACACAGCAGTGCGATGCACGTCACTCAGCAGTGCGATGCGCGTTACTTTGATGCTACGTGTTAAATTTGACGTTAATTTTCATATTTTCTTATCCATGTAGTGGATAAGAAAAAGTGGATCATATTGTCTTATCCAAGACCACTGGATCAAAATAATATTGATATCACTGGACGCACGGGTCAGCATGAGCTGCAGATCGTTAACTAATTGCAGTTTCAATTATTTCTTTTGAAAAAATTGCTTTAATATTACCGGATAAACGTTCATAAGTGTTAAAAAAATGAATGTAATATTATTGAATCTCCCTACTTTTACACATAAAATTTCTTGTCGGTTCAAAGTAATTCTATTATCTACAGGGTGGGTCAAAGGTCACAGGCCTTCTTTATTTTTTAATGTCTTTTTATTCCTTAATATATATTTTATTTTTTAATGTTTTTTATTTTCTCCAGATCCTGGAAATTTATTATGGAGAAATTCAGTACGGTCAAAAGTACGCAAATTGTGAAATTTTACTATCAAAATCAAGGCTCAATAATTCAAACTCAAAAGACTTTTTTTTTTGTTGGGATATCCAAAGAAAAATGTTTATGCCAACAAGCCGCAATCTTTAATGGAGCTAAATGAAATCATCACTAGAGAAATAAGAGAAATAAGCCCAGAAACTTTGGAAAAGGTTATGGCAGAGGTACTCGAAGGAGCTTTAATTTGTGAAGCAGAAAATAAAAGGCATATGTAGATGTTATTTTTCGCACCTGATGATAGTTTCTAAAGCTTACTAAAGGTAAATTTGTGTTGAGAATAAAATTAAATTTTTGAAAGAAATCAATTTATTTCCATCGCCTTGACTTTATGGTACAAAAAGTTCATACATATTACCCTAACTATAAAAGTTACTCAACGGTGAAATGGTTCTGTGACTTTATGCTCACCCTGCATTAGAAGCAGCTGCTTATTATATTTACTTTTACAGCACCAGCCGTGATTTGATTGATGGAAGCGCAGTTAATGTATATTTCTCCTGATAACCTAAATGCATTACCGCTGCATTAGAGGGGTGACAGCTCTATTTTATTGTGGTATTCTTACCAAGTTCTGAACTGTCTTAGTGTAACCTGTCAACAGAATTGGAACTAACGTGTTTCGAAGACACTTTGGTGAGCTTTTACGTGAATTCCTCACCGCGCCGCTCACCAAAACAACCGAAATGAATTTTCGTTAAAATCACAGCCCTTCGACAAGTGAACAGTAAAACATAATGGCTTGGAAGATCGCACGTAAGAGCGGCGTGTCACTCACAAGCTGGGCTCATGAGAGGAGGGAAGTATACCCTCCTGGTGAGCTGATCAGAGGGAAGTTTACCTTTTTGGTGTGAGGAGCAAAGGGAAGTCTACCCTCATGGTGTGCTGAGCAGAGGGAAGTTTGCCCTCTTAATTGGTGTGCTGATCAGAGGGAAGTTTACCTTTTTGGTGTGATGAGCAAAGGGAAGTCTACCCTCATGGTGTGCTGATCAGAGGGAAGTTTACCCTTTTGGTGTGCTGAGCAAAGGGAAGCCTACCCTCATGGTGTGCTGAGCAGAGGGAAGTTTACCCTTTTAATTGGTGTGCTGATCAGAGGGAAGTTTACCCTCTTAATTGGTGTGCTGATCAGAGATACGTTTACTTTCTTGCTGTGCTGTGCAGAGGGAAGTCTTCCCTATTGATGAGCTGAGCAGAGGGAATTTCGGTGTCATTCTCTGCTCGATGCATAATATTTACGAATGAAAAGTGTATAAATATAAATTTTTCCTACAATTTATTTTAATGGTATTTTGAATTCATCTCATTACATCATATGTAATGAGACATTATAATAATAAATAATAGCGGCTTCAGCGTTTATTAGGCCATAGGTCTGTCGCCGATTCTTAACGTCGCAGAACATCCACAGCTTGTTGCGGTATCGAACTCGCAACTCACTGCTACAATTCTGCTGTGCTTAACCGCCCGGCCTCCTTGCCGATTCTGACCAGAAACTGGCGCACAGAGCTGGGATGGAACCCGCGCCTCTGCGCCAATCCTGGTACTCTGAACTTTAAACACTGGGCCACCCTGCCCGGTATCCAACACAAAACTGGCAATAAATATTATTATTATAACCGTTTTTCGTTAGCGCAACGATATTGAACGGTTGATGTTGTTCACACAATGACAGTAATTAAGACATGGCGAATGTCTATTCGAATGAGCGATTTTAAAATAAACGGTTTTGCTAACTTTGGGAGGAAGTGGTGTTATTGGCCAACGGGACTCCGAATTTCCACGAAGCCCTATCATACGAGGTCTGTATAGTGGCGTCCACTGCATCTGGCTGTTACTAGCCGCGAGTGATTATCGTTCTAGTGGCCTCGTGTAAAGTGGTTTGGGTTGCTTAATCGACTATTTGTGGTGGCCTTCATAAATATTTCTTTATTATTATAACATCTAATCTGGCCACTGTTCTGCAGAGGTAGCGGTACAAAGATGAGAGGAGCTGGACGTGGGTACGAGACTTGGCAAGTTCAGTTCATATTTAGGTGTCTTAGGTTGGTCGAAGTGGGTGGTACTATATAGCAGCATAGCCTTGTGTTGTGGGTGATGCTTGCAGCATAGCCTTGAGTTGGCGCCCCTAAACGAAGCAAGGGTACGAGTTAACTGGGGGGAGGGAGTCTAAAGGTAAAGTGTAGAACTATTCCACATACATGAGAGAGGTGGTTGAGAGGGTAAGATCAGAAGATTGGTGAAGCCAGTTCCGGGAACGAGACACTTAGCTAGCTGTGGAAATCTCAGTGATTTCGAGAATCGGCAATGGTCCAAACATGGTTTAATCTGACACTAGTATTTTGAATTATATATTACATTGTAGTACATTAATTACTCCGTTAACTGCTTCAGTTACCCCGGTCACTGTATCAACTACTCAGTTCACTAGTTCAGTCACCCCGCAATTTATCAGCTATTCGGTTAATGGCGGTGTGGCGGGCGGCGGCTCGGATGCTGGCGGTGGTTAGCACCCTCACACGGCCCTGGATGGTGAGGGGCTTGGGACTGTCCTTCACAGTCCAGCTGTCGCAGGAAAGTTTCGATGGGGTCCAGGTGAAGATGTGGGCCGGCTCGCCTGTCGCCTGTGGGGGACAGTGTCGCCTGAACCCCGAATGTGGGGCCTTCGCTTTCAAAGCAGCTGAGGTACGTTGATCGTGAAAGATTGATTGTTCAAAAGTAGTTACCGGGTTTAATCTACCTGACATGGGATAGTGCCAGTAAAAATCCTGCTACGAGTGCATTCAAATTCTAATTAATTGAATTCAATGTAAATTAAGGCTCATGCCGTCATTAACACACTTGTATAAAATGAGCTGATTTGAGAAAAAAATCAGTTGCACGTCTTAGTATGTGAAAGAAACATATATTTATCATTTACTTGTCGTACCGTTTCTCCCATGTTACATCTGCTCACTACACAGCGGTCTGCTATCAGGGTGTCTGGCTGATTCTAATAACCATAGATCGATTCATCATTGACGGTTCCAACTCAGCCCTTGAGCAGACAAAGGTACTGCATCAGTTTACATCAACCGTGTAATGGCATGAAAATTGTTAACACTAGCCCTGACACCACCAGCATTAACTTTGTGTTATTTATTTTACCCCAAAGGTCCCGAACTGCGTGCTGTTCGTGCAGATGACTTGGTACTCGCCGGGCCACCCGGGCCTCTACTACAGGGGCATGTCCCTGTCCGGCGGCGACTACCTCTTCCGTCTGCCTCGTCCAGCAAACGACGTGGCCGAGTGAGTGTTTTTAATTATACAAGTCACAGTAATTTCCGTCACTCATAGACAGTAAAAATCGTACTCATCTTGTGGTACTGTACATCACTCCGGTTCCGAAGTCCGAACTACTTATAGCGTAGTAGGTCTACAGCCGCTGAACAAGTCAGTCTCGTCTCCCTCGATGTGCAACCCCACCATGACACCACCTTAATTATTCTCACGACTCCCCACCTTGCTGCAGCCTTTGAGGTTAGGTTGTGTTCGGCTAAGTTTGTTTGGGCGGAGAATCCGGATAAGAGTGAAGGTTAGGGTCTTGCTGAGGTAGCCAATCCATGAAGAATATATTGACTTGAATAGTGACTACGGACTAACGGTGTTATTGCTTTAGACACTTAACTTCATAGGATAGTCTACCCTGTTGCATGGTTGCGAATGGCCCGAAGGGAATGCAAGAGTGATAGTGGCATTGGGAAGTGCTGGTCATTTAACCCTCTACTGCCGCATGGCATTCTCCGGGAACTTAACTTTCAACTTAAATTATATGTAAACTATTGAGTGTAGGCGCAGTGAGGGCTACATGTATAAAAAATATCGAAATATGTTTTAGCATATTAGAGGTTATAACGAGCTCTGTGATGGCAAACAATAGTCACACATCTGCTTCGAAACTGCACCACTGCTTTCCAGCTGGTACACAACTGCTTTGAAACGTTGAAGAACTTGATACTGCTGCCACAATGGGGCATAAATTATGTTTAACTGTGAACTACAATGAAAATAATCGAGAAACCTTCTACCAGCATGTCCCTGGCTAAATGCCAGGCCATCGGCCTGCGTCTGGTGCAAGTACCGACAGTCCTGAAGGACTTGGTAGCGGTTCAGAGCCATGGCAGGTTCTTCTACGACCTCATGAAGACTTCAGAGACGGCCTCTTTCACCACCATGACTGGAGGACCCATCGACGTCTCGCTGATGGTGATAATGAATACCGCGAACTCGGACGTGACACCGCAATGTATCGCGAGCCATTATTTGTGGCTATTCAGGATGCGTTGCTCGGATTACACACTCGGTTCTGACGCCACAGTCTGCCAGTACACACTCGCAAGCCCCTAAACATATCCTTTTGATGTTATGTCAACTCACTTCAGCAACCACATGCAGAAACTGTGTCACTTCTTGGTCTCCAACATTTCCTGCTGTCACCGCCACCACAAGTGACGCTGCCACAGACTGTTCAAGGACTATATATTCATTTCAATAAGAACAAATAGATTATCTTTTAAAACAAAACATAGACAAAATATAAATACTTTGCATGTAACTTTTGATCGGGTCATCAGGCGCATGAGGTTGTCAATACATGAAAATTTCCATGCATTTATTTTGGTTGTTCTGAAATTTTGAGCTGTTCAACCATAGTTCCTCTTCATCATCTAATTGATTTGCAATAAAAAGTTGCTTATTTAAAAATTGTTGTGAAATCGTTGACGTTTCGTCTCCGATTGTTCTCACTGATGTTTTAATTAGATGTCGCAATCCAATACTAATAATTTTACAACAGATACCTTTACTGATTAATTTATATTAATGAATATCTTGACATGTGTTCCTATGATTTATGAAATCACTTATAAAACATTATAATCACTTATAACATGAAATCACTAATAAACTCTTAGTGTTTGAACGTTGAACTTGGATTTTTATTTTTTTCTCACATTTTTCTTTGTGTTGAAATCCTAGTCAGGAAATGTATATCTTCTCATAGTACGTGTGATTATGGATTGCGCAGAGCTTTTAAAATGCAAAATGTTTCAACACGTTTTAAGATGCAACTTAATATACAACATCAACTTAACATTGATAGTTTAAGTTCAATTAATACATGGATACTTACATTACATTTCATTGCACTTTTAGCATCGTTCCACAGTAAAACTCTACTGATCGTGTTGAATAATTTCAGTTTTGATTATCGCTAGCGAAGGTAAACGAAAAACTGATATAATTTTATCATGACGTCAATAAATTTATAAAATTTCAAAATTTTTCAATACTCTATGAATGTCTCAGTAGAATCTGGCTTCAGGTCCGTAAAATAGAGACAAATTTACAAGCGTTGTCTTGAAATATAACAACGCGATATCGTAGACTTGACCTTTTAGCTTTCAGCTGTACGTAAAAGTCACCTTTCAAAATTGAAAGTCAACAGTCGCTTTTGATTTTTTTTTGTTGATTCATGGAGTCCATTCGCCCAATTAGACAAATAACTCTCCATTTATTTCAATAGCTGCGCACTGACCCATTGAACAGTTATGTTACAAGTGAGTTTGTTTTCAATGAACAAATTCCAGCATTGTGGTATGGATGCAATATGTCATATTTTGGATTGTCAGGAAAGGTGGTCATTAGACCTAGGTTAATTACGACAATATTAATAATAACTGCAAGTAGTTACATAACCGAGCGCATGGCGCCATTTTCCATGAACAGCTTAAATCATAGGTTACCCCAATCTTACTCTCGAATATTACCAACAAAATTACCCAATTACTCCTGAATAAAACCTCATTCAATATTATTACGAACAATTACCCTCAAATCTTACCCAACAAAA
>NW_025944824.1:0-10381 GCF_000764305.2 Hyalella azteca | reverse complement strand
CAAAATTATCCCTATAAATATTACTTTGAAAAAATAATTCACAGTAATTTCAAAAGCTTCATCTATAGTAATCGAAAAAAACTTTATTTAGCGGCTAAAAAATTTTTATCTGGACTAAAACAGCTATTCGCAAAGAACTTAATAACGCAAACACTTATCAAAACGTAAATCCGTACACTTCATCCCAGTGGAACTGTCGACCGGCGGTAGAGAACACGGACCAATATCTGCCATCCTTCGCGAGAAACCCGCTATGGGCCCGTGACCCGCAGTGGGCTCGCTGCCCCATGTTACCCTACTATTCAACATGAAAAGATCAAGACAAGTAAAGCATGTTGGAATTCATAAACAAAATGAGAGTAGAACGTTGGCTATGCAAATTTATGCTGAAAGTTGTGAAGTGCTAAAGCCATTGAAAATGCTTGTGGTTCTTATATTTTATGTTGTCCTGCCCACTCTAATAGAAGGAGCCTGAGAGCACAAAGTATTTCTGAATGAAGATCATTCAGAGGAAATACAGCGATCAATTGAAGATCAATTAGATGAAAATACAGCGCTGTAAAAATTTCACAATAATTCGAGTATTTGATTATGTCATTAGAGAAATACATGAATGGACGATTTAACATGTAAATTTAGTATTGGTTTTGATCAACAGAAAGCTTATTCAACTGAAACATAAACAATTTCAAGGATATAAACCTTTAACCCTCTACCGCGTGACACGAGTGACCGGAGCAATATTGTCATACGCCTACTTCACAAAAAGGATTCGTTCTAATGAGCGCAAAATGACTTGCACTGATGGTTGCCGCCAGGTACGACAACTTTAAAATGTTCTCTGTTGCGTACAAACGTCCTCAGGTTGCTACACTCAATAGTTTACGTATAATTTAAGTTGAAAGCTATGTCATCCATTTATGTCCATGTATGCTGATCAAGGTTAGAAAAAGTCAATATAAAAATAATAAAAAAACAGCGGAAGAGGGTTAAATGTGATGGGAGTAAACTTTTGTTATTCATCATAGGTAAATTGAATTTCACAATAATTAAATTTTCGAAAAAAATGATGAGACATTACATAAGATAAATGTAAGAATACATACAGTACAGAAATTCCGCCTTTAAATCAGGCCGACCAGCTCTGCGGCCGCCTTTCAGCGCAGGTGAGCGGCGTAGCTACATCTGTTCGGTTCCGCTATTGCGTAACCATATACGATCGAGTCTACATCTGTTTTAGTGATTTCAAAATGCCTTCACTTATTGAAGATCTCATCGAATGTGAAGTGCGTGCCTTTTATGTGCTCAAGGCTTCAAATCAGTGGACTTTTATCGCCAAATTAGTGAAGCGTATTGTGCAAACATTTGAGTGATGGAATAGTGCGGAAATGAAAGTGACATTGTACGAACAATTAATTAAACCAATGGTCACAATGTTGAGTTTACATGAGTGACCCAGAGGCCGATAAACGTCGGCACCTACTACTTGTTGTTCGAGTAACTTTACTGTTAAATACTGCTCATGATCTCAATATTTCAATGGGAATTCACATAAATGAGCTATTCAGAAGGATTTCTAGCGTTCCCAGACCACTCTGTTATTCACTAGACTAGTTTTATAACTAATGTTTGGGGCATCAGCTGAGCAGAAATAACACTGCATGAGCTCATATTGTTTTCTGTTAGGAAAAATATCCAAAAGTGGCGAAAAGATTTGCAATAATGCGACTAAAGTGCTTTCGATCAGTGCGTGGTAATGAATTTCCAACGTTGATTTCATGTTAAATGAAGACAGAGCACAAAAATTAGGCAAATCAAAAATCCTAAATCAAAATTTAGCGTATAATATCCAGAATAGAATAACTTGGTATTAGATATTGAGACCCTCTGAGTTCAGATTCGTTTACTCTACGTTATGTGATTACAGTTTTTCAATTACTTTTTTTGTACATATGAAGTTATGTACGATTACGATTCAGGTGACATAACTGGGATCTTATCAGCTAAGTTCTAAAAAACGTTTTTTGCCTTAATATTTGGGTATGATCGAACACGATGCAACTTTCATAAGAACTTCTTTAGAGTTCAGTTTCTCCAGCTAGCTGTCTAATAATATGTACAAATGTAAGGTCAACAAGTCTTCAAAATCCACAAAATGAGAGGTTTTTAAAGTCTGGCGGAGCATTAAAGCTATCTCTGAGAATCTGAACGGCGTAAAATGAATCAATTAAGTGGGCGAGAAGCTACCAAAATGGCAGCAGGAAGAAGATTGAATTGGAGTCGAAAATGATGCACCAGCAAGGTTATTGTTTACCGGTGTTCGGTCAATTGTTTCTAGTTGTTCTAGTTCCAGTATAAATGTGCATTGAAATCCAGCTGATTAGTTGCTTCTGGTTGCCTAGAACATCTAACATTTCTGTGTGAACTGCACGAGGAAATCCTGTAATTGAGCTTAATGCAAAGACTGGTATTTAATAGACTGATTCACTGAATTTATTTGACATGCCCCTGCGTGGCCATGATCAATAGGGTTTCACGACGCGCTCGTCAATTACTGCGGTCCACAAGTCTGGAATCAAACTCCAGCTGGACGTCCATATTGAACGCGCCTAACGGACAAGCCTGCAGAAGGCCACATTAGCGAGCTGTCCTAAAGGAAAGCCCCTGCGTGTGAGCATCAGCTCAGTTTACTAGGTTGGAGATGGCGCTCGTGTTTGTCGCTGCACTGCATACCATAATATTGTCTAAAGTTTAGTCACACACTGTAATATGGCTTTAAAACCATCCATGACTGCTGGCCTTGATATGGATTATATGAAGTCGGACACTGCCCGTAATCGTCCATTTGTTGACTTGAAACATTTTCAAACAATAAAATATTACAAGTTTATCGTTGTGGTTTATAAGCAAAACCATAATCATACCGTGGAAACGTGTGTAGTGGTACTAATGAGAATGTGCTCATAAGCTCGATAAATCGTGTAAATACTCCGCATTACATCTGCACTTAACGTCCAGCTGGAGCTGCATCTGAGTGCCAGTTTGGAACTCCTAATGCAAGCAATTGCAGCACGAGTTGTGCTCCAGCAGCAGTATTGTGATCTCTGCAACGCTCTACTCTCGGATACAAAGTTATTGTGTATTTCCCATGCTGGATATGTATGAAGAATTTTTAAAATGCAGATATTCAGTATCGGGGTGCAATTTGCATTCTATTTTTTTATTTCATTAAAGCTGAGTTGCGAACATGCATCACCGGCGTTCCGCGCACGCGCCGCTTATTAAAAGCGACGTAACATACAAGAGAGTTTTGAACAATGACCGCAGGCAGATCATCTCTCTGCAATTTATATTTTCTTAAAATATACACACTACAAATAAACATACGTAAGTCAAATTCGTGGGATGTGCGTTGTAAGAGCATGTGGTGTAAGTGGTCTCGTGAGGCAGCTAGATTTATGCAGTAATGTAAAGTAATCAGCAAATGTCATGCACCTATTTGTTTACTAGAGCATCAGTTTTCAGGAAGGAAGAAGTTAAAAGTGTGTGAAGAATAGAACATTCACGGTTGGCGTTCATGATATTTATAATGTAAATTTTTATTTTTAATTTAAATATGTGAAGTTGGGAATTCGAAATTTTGCTTTCAAATGCGAGGCCACAATAACTTTATAAGCATCTTCTGATGCTGCAGTGCCCGTAAATTAAAATGGAACATAGCACACCGGGGTGCGGCTCTTGGTTCGCGGAAAAAAGCGCAGAAAAGGGTGATATCAAGTTGGCACGTAAGCACGTGGGAAACATTTTGATCCCGCTCAATGTATTGTTAGATACGTCATAGTTTTCAACGTCAACAAAAATAATATGTGTCGGTCCTATGCGCGTTATTTTTGTACAGAGTGTTAGCTACACCAATCTGGGTGTGCGGGGAAAAATTCAAATGCAAAGCTGTCATTACATGCGCATGAGTTCGAACCGTGAATAAAAAGCCTATCGGCTCGCCACCATGCAGGGCGTCGCATGAAGAGTACGGGAAAAATTAGCGAAAAATATTTGGCAAGATAAATTTGAAAATAAATGATAGACATTACAATTTACATAAGAGATTGACGGCGAGATTGGAATTTTTTCCTATCTCTCAGGCAATGTTAAATGAAAGTTGTAACTGTACCACAATGCCGAAAGAACGAACTTGTGAGATTTTGAGGAAAAATAATTGATAATTAGGTTTTTGTGAAGACAATTTATAATATTTGGGAATTTATATTATAATACAAAATTATTTATCAATTTATAATGCAAATTGAGTGGAGCTATTAAAAAGTTTTTCTATATTTAAGTTGCACCATGATATAAGCTATTTAATGCAAATCAAATCACAACTTGGACACATTTGAAGTCCCCTCAGCTCTCATAAGTCATCAGATGAAACAATGGCACGCACACAGTAAATTTCAACTGCAGCGCAATATAAGGATGATGAGCGCTAGCCGTAGCTTATTGTGCCAATTCTAATTCTAATATTCGTACCACTAGATCCCCTCAAGCTGCGGGCTGGTCTTGCTGGTAATAAGCAGACGAGGGAGCTGGCGCTTCATAAAGCTCATCAGGCTTATTGCCCCAAACAAAGATAACACAAAGACGCACTTAGCCATTATTATGATACAGCAAGGACACGCACATTCTCCAGGCGATAATCAAGGGTCCAAAGCAGCGCATCTTTGCGCCGCTACATAATGAGCGGCCGCTTTGCATGACGATGGAGCCTATAAGACTACATGACACAGCTTCAAAAATGTGGGGAGCGATCGCGCTGAGCGGCGCTGAAGGGAAGCGCATGACAGGAAATTGCTCTGAATAATGCGACGAAAGAACTCACGAAAAGCAATTATTGTTTTGTCGTTTTGTGGCGAGAGGAATGTCGCATATGATAATCTATGCTTAATAATTTTTAAAAGAATAGTAGACGCTACGTACACTGAGAGGCTTCAATCATTTGTAAGTGTTGGATAATTATCATTCATGTATATTTCCATCAAATATCTTGATATTTGGAGGTTGTGGAATAACATAAGGGAATGACGAACTAAGTTAGAAGTAAATTTTCCTAATTTTAATTCACGTTAAAACCCATGTTGCCCAAAACCCTTACTTGACTGTAAATTGTTAACTTCTGATTCGTGATGGCATCACCAGCTTAGCTGACGACCTCGTCAATTCGTGTCCTTGGTATCCTTAGTATCCTTAGTATTTGTTTGGGACATAGCAGTCCCAGGCCACGATGGATCGCCGCCTCTCCTTGATCGCCGCCGTGATGACAAGCAAAATTGAGTACCGTCAGTTTAAACCATTCTCCACCGTGCCATGACTTTAACGATTTAAATCGAATAACAAGGAGCATAATGTTGGCCTGCTGTCCTGCGTTTGTCATCAGATTTCAACGAAAAACACATAACTCATGCAAATGTGGCTCGTTGGCACAGACTACGGAGTAAGAAGCTTGGCAGCAACAGTCATCACAAAGCTGCTCAAAAACTGAATTGTGTTTTAACTTTCCAGACGTTAGCACGGCACGCCAAGGAAGTCGCGTACAATAATTGAGACTCAGCTGAAAGTTAACTTCACTTGCAGTAAAAATTATCCGACATATTAAATGACTTTTGCAGCATTGTGCAACTAATGTGGGCTATTGTTTCTGAATCAAAATTAAACTAACGATTTCTCTTCTGTGAAACTAATCATAAAGGCCTATATACTTTTGCTGAGAAATCTGCGCGGACCAAACAAATATATATGTTGGTCCGATCCAAAGACAATATCTAATTGATTATGAATTGATTATACATTGAGTTATTCATCAGAAACAGTCGATTTTTATATATCTCCTCATGTGAGTATTTAGTTCGAGCTGAGATCAGAAATAGACTTGTACTTTAAATTAGAAGTAAACGACTTGATAAATTATTATTTCTAATGTTTTACTCCACAGCTGCGCCAGAAAGCAGCTGATTTGCTACAATAGAAGTAATCCTGTTCATGGAAGATAATTCTCGTGACATCAACAGGAAGAAAATATGGAAGGTTCTGAAAAAATTGAGGGATGCTCCTTTCCCGTCTAAATAGACTCTCAAATAAATTTCTGAATGATATTTTTGAAGTGGTGGAAATTATATTGAAAACAAGGAATTACATATCAAATATTCATAGTTTGGACGGGCTCGTAGCATACGAAGACATGTCATCGAACGATCTTCGTTAACGATCAGAAGACACTCATGATGCCATCTTGAAAACTCAATAAAACTCCGCACCAATAATTCTCATATTGTAATCTAAGCCTCCAGCTCATTGGTTCTGCGCCATATTTCCTATTTTTGCTGCAAAATCGATGTTAAAGATCGATGCTTATGGCCAGATTTATGCAGAGGTCGAAATAAAAAGGTAATATCACCGGCGGCTAGAACCGTTCGCGCATATACAAGAACTTTCTGCATCAGTTAGAAGTTCGGAGGACTTTATGGTCGGACGGGGTAAAACTTTGACAGAAAGTGGCACCCGAGCCCAAAGTCTGCCATGCGATCATTTTTGTCTATGGCGAATAACTATGGGAAGTGACACACAATGACATCTGATGATAGGCCGAGAGCTGTTATCATGGGATATTAAGCTTACTAGGCCGTTTCCAGAACTATCCTACTTTCAGAATGTTATAACTGTAGTGAAAATTATTGCGACCAGAAGGTACGGCTAGATTAAGTATATATATTTGAAGAATCGGATAAAATGCCACCCGAGACAGCTGGGAAATATTTTATTCCGTAAGCTAGCAATGTGACAAAATCGAAGGGGAGAAAATTCAACGGAGTAACAAATGCTGAATATTTTTTTACGAAGTAGAACCTTCGAAAATAACTTCATCTTGAAGCATTAAAATTCCAATTAAAAAGGAAGAATTATTCTCAATTGCCTCATCGTGGTGCGCGTGATAATAACGATAGATATATGGATTCATTGAATGATTAGTAATGCCAAAAAAATAATTCAGCTTGGTTTATGAGGAGGATCTACCAATCGACAAAATTATGTTTTCTTGGCTGCTCGTCTCATTTCGTATGGGGAGCCAATACGTAGCGGATGGAGCAAACAATAAAAAAATATAGAATAGCATTTTTTTGTAGTTTTGAGCTTCTATAAAATGTACATTTTATGAAAATTGTTTATAAAGGTTTCTTCGATTAGATCTGTACTCATAGATCATCATTCGCGTTAGTTAAACTGTTCTTGAGCTTATTTGTAGGTAAGGAACAGACGCGTACGTGGAACAAAGCTAACTTAAAATACATTTAGGGGCTTTATTTTTTGCATTAGGCAGTTTTTAACTTCTATTAATGACCATCTTATAATAATATATACAATTCTTCATAAAAGTTTTATTTATAATGCAATTGTACAAAAAAATTGTGTATGAAATTTTGTTTACAAAAATTAAAATAATTATCGAAAAACATAAAAAAATTGAAGAAAGGGCTTCCAGAGTCGGTAAATATTATTGTTTCAAATCGAATGATATGTCTCGATTTTTAGGACGTAAATTGAAGTAGGAGATAGATTTATAGAGGACCCTCTCTTCTACTGGTTATTATGCATTTCATTTTTCCTTTCATTTTTTTTATTAAAAAAAATCATATGAGCAAAATATTATTTGTTTAATTATTTACATATGCATACGAAGTTTCAGAGAGATCGGTCATTTAGTTCAGTGGTTGATTTTGAGGGTAGACCCTCCCCTTTTAAATCAACGTTGAAACATCGTTCGTTGTCTACTGTCTGCAATAGCTTTTTACCATAACAAACCATTTCTGTACAGTTTCTACTTTAACTTTCTCAACCGACAGTCATGGTGAGAAGTAGATCGCTCCACGGATTTTAGCAGTTTTTTTTCATTGGCAACGGGAACAAATTTTCTTGCAGCAATTTACGCAAACAATATTGGGATAACTATAACTCTAGTGTATTGTTTAACTTTTGAGGGAAACAAGAAAAGTTCCTTAGGTAATACAAAAATTTGTAAAAGTTTGGGCTATAATGCAGAATGAATATACAAGACACTGTTCTGTTTATTTTACATTATGAGTTTGGCCTATTACATTTCATTAATCACACTCATTGAGATTAAGTTCAAGGCTAAAATACGTATTTTCCAGGTTACGATGCATTTTTGGAGTATCTTTTGAGTACATCAAAATTACCATTCTCATTAATAGAAGTCCTAGTGATTGAAAATCTATTCATCGCACTTGTGCTTCTTCAATGATGTTATGCAAAGATTAAGTAATATTTAAAAGGTTTTGTAATCATGAAAAATCAGAGCTTTATTTGGAAGTCAAGATTTTCAGTAACATTTTTAAAGTTTAGAAACTTGTGCCCTGGAGGCCGTGAACAGGTACTTATTAAAGTAAGCTAATGAAAAGAAATTGTCACATGAATAGCAAAACACGCATGTAACATCAGGCTGCTTTCTAACATTTGCTTCGAAATGATGTCACTGTTAATATGTCTTTGTGTTACTGTAAAAAAAATGCCACCCGAGACAGTAGTTGAATGTCAGCTAACTGGGGTGACAGAGATACCGGTCAGTTCAATTACTTTCATTAACGACTACTAAGTGAAATCAATAAAATTAATTAACAACACAGTTTCAAGTGGAAAGTCCGAAAACGAACAACACAATCAAAGCATCTAAATACCTTGATAAGAACTTCGAAGAGAAGTTTGTGTCATCATTTCTTGACGCTGCAGTGCAAAAGATACGCTTGGACAAGCATCATAGACATATGTACGTGTATCAGGTGTAGAGAAATGCCTGCCCAGATATGCATCGCTGAGATTGAATCGGAGAAGTCATAGCCTACCAAACAAAGTTCCATGACAGGGAGGTTACATGCATGTAGCTCCCAGAAGTTATCATGAATCAATTGTGGAATTAGCCTGGCTAACTCCTGCAAACTGGTCGTCGGATCGGGCTTCGCTTGTCTGCAAGTTGCTTGAGGCCTCAGGCGACTCAGGTGACTGGAGTTATGTGTGCACGGCAGGATATTTTCGGTAGTCTAAAACAATAAACCATTGCAGTGAACTAGAGAAGAACTGAGATGAATTAATTTATTCAATAAAGAAAGTTTAACTGCATACAATATTTTGCTTCGAGACTAGGTTGTTCTGGAATTCCACTATTTTCTTTAAACCAGATATCAAATATTTATTGAAGTTGATTAAATCTTTTCATATCGCGTATAATGGGATACTTATACGTTTTTATATCTTTCATACGTCATATATAATACGTTTTTATATCTTTCAAGTCCTGCGTAGTTCTGCCGTTCAATCACACCGTTTGCCTAGCCAACGGTAGCAAGTCGCTGCAGGTATTTCGGCTCACAACTTTCACTAAACATCTAAAAGATAAATGTAAACCATACTATGCGTAAATGTAGCAGCCTAAATTTAATTGATTAATTATATATCAGTGGATTTCGAAGCTGACGGTGAAAAATACTCTATGTTATTTTGATTCATCTTGATAATGACTGACCACAGCTGCGTATCTCGCATGGAAACATCTCCAGACATCTTCATTTGTTGATATTCAAACTTGTGAATGCGCGTTCCGTTTGAGCCGTTATTTCATAAATTCTTTAACTATTTTCTGGGATATGTTTGTAATGAATTGCAGGTTTGTACGGAAACGTTAAGTTACTGGTTAAACGTAGTAAACCATGCGATAACAGGCCGGCTACAGAACGAAATAACCGACTTTCTGAGTCCACCCTCATATTAGAGGCGCTATCTAGGAACTTGTGTGGGATTTATAGAGCATTGACCACTTCCATCCCTTCTACAATCACTTCAGTGCATCAAGTCACCGCCGATCAGGTACATACGTTACAGAAGCCAAATTTACACGTTACCGACCGACAGATCCCCGCTAATTGCGGGCTAAATTCATGCGAGAAGTTCTCAATAGAGCCGCAATAACTTGGTAGACAAGGGCCAGGTATTCTAGCCATACGAGACTGAGCCTGCTAGAGTCCACTTCAGGTATTCGACAGTAATTCCACTTCAGGTTTCCCGAGTAATTCTGAGAATTCTGGTCCCTGAATGTTTCACTTAACAATGACATTCAAACAAGCATGAAAAGTAAAATCTCTAAATTCATACGGACTGTACTCTAGCATCTGATTCACTGATAACAGTTTGGTTGGCCCAGCCAACATTAACATCAAAATCATTAATTAAACTCATCCAAAACTCTAACGACTCACTGATTACGGTGAGGTTGGCCACACTAACATCAACAATAAAATCATTAAATTCATCGCAATTG
>NW_025944823.1:0-665 GCF_000764305.2 Hyalella azteca | reverse complement strand
GCCCAGCTGTGTTCAACAGCCATGATGCTGGACCAGCGATGGTGGCAGCCCAGCTGTATTCAACAGCTGGGCTGGCATTTAATACGTTTGTAGCCACCGAACACTAGTATATCTCTGAACATGTTCGGAGCCTCCTATGCATTCAAAATATTCATATACCTATGTACATATTCAACACAACTATTTCTGAATTTATTAGGAGAGGACGTGAAAAGTCTCGTATTGGTAGTCTTTCTAAGTGTTTGGAAACGCAGTGAACTGTAGAATCCATGACCATATACATTGGGTATTGCTTCTGGTCTAATTTGAATTATCTCTGATGAATGCAGGTTATTGATTGCAATCTGATGCATTCATCATCAGAATCTGTATTGGTTATCTCTTAGCTGATGAATTCAGGCTGCAATTGGAATAAGTACATATACGGTATACGTACATTCCCCTTACGGTGTACGTACATATATATACGGTATACGTACATTCCCCTTACGGTATTCGTACGTATACGGTATACGTATATTCCCCTTACGGTATACGTACATATACGGTATATGTACATTCCCCTTACGTTATACGTACGTATACGGTATACGTACATTCCCCTTACGGTATACGTACGTATACGGTATACGTACATTCCCCTTACGGTATACGTACATATACGG
>NW_025944822.1:0-641 GCF_000764305.2 Hyalella azteca | reverse complement strand
AGCTTTTTGTTATTGAAAACATTTGTTGGGCGACACAAACGAGTTTTTTGTAGCATTGTTAGCTGCGACGTTCGTTTTTGGCTCATTAAGAGCCTCTTTTAAAATCGTTAGAACTGCAAATTGTTATTTCGTGATCAAGTTTCCAGTGCATGATGGAGTCAACCGACAAATTTATTAAATTTTTGTGCGATGCAAAAATTTATTACGTTTCTGTAGTTAAAAAAAAGCTTGTATTCCCTCGCCAGCCGCATATTCTGGTTTGAGCTTGCATGCTTTACAGACCAGCAGAACCTGCAGACTAATGTCAGAGTCTAGAAAATTTTCAGACAAACAACCGCTGCAGACTCTGACGAGAGCTTGGGCATCATGCAGACCAGCAGCAGCTGCATACTCAGACAAGCGTCTAGTATCCTACAGACCAGCAGCAGCTGCAGACTCAGACCAGCGTCTGGGTATTCTACAGACCAGCAGCAGCTGCAGACTCTGATCAGCGGCTGGGTATCCTATACAGACCAGCAGCAGCTGCAGACGCTGATCAGTAGCTGAGTATCCTACAGACCAGCAGCAGCTGCAGACTCAGACCAGCGGCTGGGTATCCTACAGACCAGCAGCAGCTGCAGACTCAGACCAGCGGCTGGGTA
>NW_025944821.1:0-618 GCF_000764305.2 Hyalella azteca | reverse complement strand
GAGGACGCCGCTAATAACTACGCGCGCGGTCACTACACCATCGGCAAGGAGATCGTCGACGTCGTGCTGGAACGCACTCGTAAACTCGCTGACCAGTGCACCGGTCTGCAGGTAAAGTGTATGTTTTATTTGGTGAATTACAGTTTTCTGTTGTTGAATGTCAGTGATTGTAAGCAATCATTTTATTGGTGAAATTGGTATTAAGGAAAGTGGACAGATGTGCCCGCCTTGGCAAGAAATTATTTAATATCAATCGACAGCATTTTGCATCCAAATTGAATGGTCAACTAGAAATTGAGTTAAATAGTCATATTAGAAAAATTTTCATTTGTGTTATAGGAAATTCATTTCGTGTGATCTGGATATACTTAAAAATTACACGCTTCACTGCGCTGCAGGGCTTAGGAATTTGGTTCGTATTATCTGAGAATTATTGAAATTAAGGCGCCCCTCCTGACTGCAGGGCTTCCTGATCTTCCACTCGTTCGGAGGCGGTACGGGCTCGGGTTTCACTTCGCTGCTTATGGAGCGTCTCTCTGTTGATTACGGCAAGAAAAGCAAGCTCGAATTCGCCATTTATCCTGCACCTCAGGTGTGATTCGCTTCCACATGTAACAT
>NW_025944820.1:69224-76092 GCF_000764305.2 Hyalella azteca | reverse complement strand
GGCGGGAGTGGGGCTGGGGGCGCTGCAGCTGGCGGCGCTGGTGGCGGGCGTCGCGCTCTGTCGGGGGGCCCGCGCCCCCCACGGGCCCTGCAGCGGCGCCCCGTAGCGGCGCGCGTCTCGGCAGCGTCGTCCGAAGGGTGGGAGAAGCTCTAACCTAATTCAAGTTATAACTAAATTTTTCTGTTAAATTGTGTTGATGAGACTTTAGAAATAAATATATAGACGATCGATGGTTTACGGCAAAATTTAATAGTCTCATTTTTTACTTATAGGTTAATAACATCGTTTATCAACGCAATGATCAATTTCGGGTTATTTCGAGTACCTAGAACTAATATATAATGCACTGAACACAATCAGTATTTCTAAAAATTTTCAAATACAAATGGAATATTGATGAAAGGTCTAATTCCAATTGAAATTTCTTTCAGCTGCAAGCGCAGATGCAGATAAGGGCGTTCAGAAAAGTGGAGTCATCAATGCTGCGTTCAACCAAGATGTCAACCTCAGCCCGCACTGTCTTGAGGAAGCAGCAAACGCAAAAATGTCGCCCACACTATGAGTGATGAGGGCACGGGCCAAATTATGAGTGATGAGGGCATGGGCCAATTTACTCACACTACTTATTCATAAAGATTCATGTATACTTCGACAGTGTGTGGCGAGTATTCATGTATATTTCGACAGTTTATTTCCATTACCAATGAGAAAAAACGAACGTTCATATTAAGATGCAAGCTATTGTAAAATAACGTACAAAATTATAAGTAAGTTAGCAATTCTTGGGTCTACAGGGGTCACTCGTATAAATTTACTTTTGAGAAGTTTTATTAATGTTCATGATGATGAAGGCATGGAAGTGAGGTTTTTTCCATCACTTTTTTTATTAAGTTTGAATATAATGACTCCTATTAACTTGAGATCAATTATTTCATGACAATCGTCTTCAACATGATTCTAACAATCAACCTTCTAGGCAATTGACGTTGAGACATCATTGATTTCGACGAAAAAACGTTGATTTCCAGTTGATTTCGAGTTGATTGAGTTAAACAACGTTGATTTAGAGTTTAGTTCGTTAAAATAACATTGTTTACGAGATGATTTCTTTAAATAGACGTTGATTTCAATTTGAATCCGTAAAAACAACATTGTTGTCGAGCAGATTTTGTTTGAACAACGTAGATTCAATTTCAGATGCGTGGTGAAACATGCGCAGAATGGCGCGGTAAATGGCCGTCTTCCGTGAGCATGGCCGTAAAAAGACGGTCCTAACACAGCGTCACTATTCAGCGGGTCTAAAACAGGATTTCAATATGGAATTAATCTTCTATTGCCGTATGTCAATCTCCGGGAACATAACTTTCATCTCAAATTATACATAAACTATTGAGTGTAGCAACCTGAGGACGTTTGAACGCAATAGAGAACATTTTAAAAGTGTCGTACGTGGCGGGAACCATCAGTGCAAGTCATTTTGCACTCACTAGAACGTATTCTATTTGGGAAATTGTCTTGTGACAATATCGCTCCGGTTACTCATGTCAGGGGTTAATAGGGTTAAAATAACTTAAAAAGCAATGAAGCTGGATCAAAGTAAGTGGGGATTAAGGCACGGCGAGTGAAATTTATGGTCTGAGAAGATCAATGCTACTGAAGATCTAAGCAAAGGAAGTTCAAGGCCATTGAAGATAAAGGCCAATGAAAAAAACACTGACGAGGAATATCAAGAAAACATCAAGGACTCTAATGACCAAGTCCGGGATGGTCATGGACGCTGTAGATCTAAGCAGCTGATGATCAAGGTTGCGGATGATAAGGCCACGGAAGATAAAGGCCGTGGTGCCGCAGAACATTGATGCAGGTATGCCGTCATCGTCCAGGTTAATATTCATGATGACTTCCAACACAAAGATTGCTTCAACGTCGGGATTGACGATCTGTCAAGATTGTGGTTTCCCAATTCTTCTTTTATTATGCATAATTTACAATAAATGTTGTATTTGTGTTCATTATTAGGGTTTANCAGGAGCATATGTTCAGTCTTAAAATGCCTAGCAAATTACGGACCAGGCAACAAGTCCAGCAGCTATCTCAATCAATCGTCAGTTATGGAAAGATCGGGTTCCAAAGGCCGGATCCCTTGTGAATCAAGTCACGAAAAGTACAAGAATCGGCAACACGCTATGGGCCTACAGTATTTCTGCAGTGCCGACACTTCTATTCTATTCTACATATCTCTTTGTCCCACGACCGAGTCCATCCTTCGTCCCTCATTTAGTGTGAGGTAAAAGATATTGTCAGCGTTCAGCCGGCAAAGCTCCAGCTGACCACTGGCCATTCATCGGTCAGCTGAAAATTGCAGTTTCCTCGTAGCCAGCGACTACAGGTATATTGTTGATGGGTCTATGAGATCTAAGGATAGAAAGGGCAGACAACTAGAATAGATTGAGGCTAGTTAACGTGGGATTTTTAAGGGTAGTTAATACATGTTAGTACAATACTGCGTAATGATATGCTACTCGTAATACTGCGTAATACGCGACGCATAATATTGCCTACTACGCAACGCGTATAATATAATATTCATTAAGCGTTTACTATAACGGTGTTTAGTCTGCCTATTGTGCAACACATAAACCTTCACTATGAATAATAATGAATTTATTACATAGACATATCATATTATATTACGAGACACGCAATAACATGGCATATAATTTTCCCTGTCCAACAGTGCTAGATATTCTGTTTATTTCCTCTACAGTGCACGACAAATAATAATGAAGCATGTGTAGTCCATAGCCCTCATACAATCTTAATTCAAATTTAACAATAAATACTGCTGCAGTATTTGTGAGACTTAACACACTAGTATATGTGAGCCTTAACACAACGGTATATGCAGTACATGTGAAAGTATATGCACTATATAACACCTAATTAACACTACAGAGTTTGCAGTATATGTAACACCAAATTAACACTACAGCGTTTGCAGTATATGCACTATATGTAACACCTAATTAACACTGCAGAGTTTGCAGTATATGCAGTATAAGAAGTATGTGCTGGACTTGATTGCTCGCATTTCAAGACGCGCTTCAAAGGCCGGCGGCGCAGCAACAAAGTAATATCAAGGCGCCGCCGCTGCAGCTAATTAGACGACCCAAAAATGGCCTTTTGTTCAGTGTTGCGTCGTTTGATGTTGCGTCGTGTGATGCTGCGTCGTTTGATATTGCGTCGTGTGATGTTGCGTCGTGTGATGTTGTGTCGGTAATGTTGCGCCGTTTCAAGTTGCGTCTTTTGATGTTGCGTCATTTGATGTTGCGTCGTTTGATGTTGCGTCGGTAATGTTGCGCCGTTTCAAGTTGCGTCTTTTGATGTTGCGTCATTTGATGTTGCGTCGTTTGATGTTGCATCGTGTGATGTTGCGTCGTGTGATGTTGCGTAGTTTGATGTTGCGTCGTTTGATGTTGCGTCGTGTGATGTTGCGTCGTGTGATGTTGCGTCGTTTGACGTTAGGAATTAACGTTATGTTTATTGTTTATGTTTATTTATTGAATGGTGTACTTGTTTTTGGTTAGAGAATAAACCTTCGATGAGCTGCACAATTTAATAAAAATCATCAATTTCTAAATAATACCAGCAATATGTGATGATAGCAAAATATTTATGACGAACATACCGAATTATTAGGAGAAGATAGAGCAACTGAGACAACCCCTGCAAGTAAAATATTTTGGCCGAATGTTGATATGTATTTATAATTGCGTGCTGTAAGCACTGAAAAAACTCTCTAAGTAGTGATTTTTTCCCTCGTATATTTTTGTGTGTCCTTTCTGTACAGGAGCAACGTCACGGGTTCCGGTCACCCAGCCCTCAACTTCCCCTCAGTACAAGAGCGACGTCACGGGTTCCGGTCACCAACCTAAAATTTACCCAACTTTTCTCTGCCCGTTAATCACCTGACGTTCCGCACGGCCCGCATGTTACCTAACAATTCTTCATCAATGCGACGTTCTATAGTCTTGAGCCTTTTCATCCTAACGAATGGCGTCACGATTTAACGTCCGGCTCACAATTAAAAATTTTTCATTATCACTATAAATGCACTACTCAAACTTAAGACCTAGAAAAGTAGGCATGCAGCTTTTATAATTAGTAAATGATAAATATTAATTATAGAAAAGTGATCGTATTATTCTATATGATTTAATAATAAGTGATATAATAAGCAAAATGGATGCAGGTGAAATTAAATTCATAGAGATTCCATTCCTGCAAAACCAACCTGACACGGAAAATCAATTACAATCCGGACACATCAAGTTATTGCAATCACTGCTCTTAGTATCAATAATCTTCTGTGAGCCACTCAGTCAATGCAGTGCCTGCATCAGCTCCTCTCTGCTGCCACTCAGTCAATGCAGAGCCTGCATCAGCTCCTCTCTGTTGCCACTCAGTCAATGCAGTGCCTGCATCAGCTCCTCTCTGTTGCCACTCAGTCAATGCAGTGCCTGCATCAGCTCCTGTCTGTTGCCACTCAGTCAATGCAGTGCCTGCATCAGCTCCTCTCTGCTGCCACTCAGTCAATGCAGTGCCTGCATCAGCTCCTGTCTGCTGCCACTCAGTCAATGCAGAGCCTGCATCAGCTCCTGTCTGTTGCCACTCAATCAATGCAGTGCCTGCATCAGCTCCTGTCTGCTGCCACTCAGTCAATGCCTTGTCAGCTCTGGCAGTTTTTCAGTGCACTCAGGCCAGAAGTTAATGTAGCATGAGGCCGTTTTTCATCTATACGAGTTTTTCTTTGCATAAAACCATGAGTAGATCATCGGGCAATGGCCACCGATATGGCGGCCGTGATGTGGACCGGTGTTTTGGAAGCGCCGAGTCAGCATATTTATGATTGGATTACCGAAAATACAAAAGTGGATTACCAGAAATACGATTTTTTCTCCGGTCTATGGCCGAAATGCAAACAAATAATTTTTGCTTACAAATGAATATTACATTTTGAGATGTTACCCGGAAATGAAACGAGGAATAACTGAACAATTTATAAGCATGTGATACAGAGACCAGGAAATTTTTTGGGTATTGATTATTTATTAGAGATTTTATTTTCATTTATAAGAAAATAATTTTATTGAAGTAAAAGATTATATTAGCTTGGGATAGACTTGGAGGGAAATAAAACAAACAATGCAGTGCAAAATGGTTATAAGTGAGACAAATAAATGGGAAAATTTAACTTCTTTGCACAACAAAACAAGTGCAAGAATAAAAAATCATTTAGTTCTAAAAATATGCTAAAAAATTCTATTAAAAAGAATGCATTGCGGCAATGAGAGGTGATTAAGGCTGGTGATAGTATTCACAGTGTACTCAACTGACAATTGCTATGCTTTGACAATTTATTCGACAAGTTATGTAGCAAATGCTATGTGCCACAAAAAATTATAGGTATAAATGAAAAAATATCTATTTTTCAAGCCCACAAAATTACTTGCATTGAAGACGATTTAATCTCAACTTTATTTTCCATGTTAAAATAAGTTCCACAGAAAGTTGTTTGGAGTCGACTTAAGGTCGGCCAGCGATGAGCCTGCCAAGATTGACGGGAGCGTGTGGCCCTGCAGCGGCTGATATCTCAGCGTATATACCGAGTGTATTATTGGAGGCCTAAACAAACATGGCGTGTAGAGGCTTATATGCTCACCGTGACAAGACCTGCTGTGAAAAGAGGGAAGGGAGGGTAGGAGGGGAGGAAGGGAGGGAAAGGAGGGAAGGAAGAGAAGGGAGAGAGGGAAGGGAAGGGAGGGTAGGAGGGGAAGAAGGGAGGGAAAGAAGGAGGAGAGGAAGGGAAGGAAGGAAGGAAGGGAAGGGAGGAGGTGAAGAAAGTATTGGAGCAAAAGTATTGGAAACGCCGTGCAAAAAACCTGGACAACCTTCTTGTCGACGTAAATATGCCGTGCTAAATCCTGGGAAATCCTGTAAGCGCCTTGCCAAATCCTAGACAAGTTCATTGCTTGTCAGTGCCTGTCAACGCCCGTCAATACCATCAACACCCGTCAATGCCTGTCAAAGCCTGTCAACGCAGTGCCAAATCCCAGGCAAACCAACTGTCAACGTCTGTCAACGCCGTGCCAAATCATAGACAAGTTCATTGCTTGTCATTGCCTGTAAACGTCCGTCAATACCCGTCAACGCCTGTCAACGCCTGTCAAAGCCTGTCACCGCCGTGCCAAATCCTTGGCAAACCTCCTGTCAAAGCCAAGCAAAACTGGCTACAAATATTAGTTATGGCGCAGGCAGGCTAATAAGAAAGTTTGCTCAGCAAGCTTCATTGCTTGGTTAAACAAATTAAAGTAAACAAAAAATTATTGTTTACGGAATAGCATAAAGCGTCCGTGCACACGTAGCTGCACCTGCACTCACGTAGCTGCACCTGCACTCACGTAGCCGCACCTGCACTCACGTANTGATGTTGGTGGTGGCGGGCAGGCTTACTGTACGGCGTGTTGACGGTGGTGGTGGCGGGCAGGCTTACTGTACGGCGTGTTGACGGTGGTGGTGGCGGACAGGCTTACTGTACGGCTTGTTGATGTTGGTGGTGGCGGGCAGGCTTACTGTACGGCGTGTTGAGATTGTCATTCTGCTATTAGCAGCTCATTTTTCTTCCTTATTTATCATGAGTTTTTCTCATCACAATCAAGTTGCCCATAGGACGGGCACAATCGATTGTAAAAAAGCGTATATTACTGCAACAGCATTGATTTTTTCTGTTTTACTTGAAGCTGTTGGCGTTGATAATTAAACACATAAATGAATGACATAGAACAGAGCAAAGTCATTACATATACAC